>NC_066586.1:15560899-15748399 GCF_905475345.1 Vespula vulgaris | reverse complement strand
GTTATCGATTTCATTTATTAAATCGAAAAGTTCACATTATTTTTTTATCGGACTGTTTAAGAGACAATTTCTCTTTTTCTATTATTATACGATTAAGTAAATATGTAAACGTATTCAGTATAATAACGATCTCTCTCTATATATATGTGTGTGTGTGTGTGTGCGTGTATGTGATGTCTTACAAATTAGTTTAAACGATGAGATAGTCGAACAACGTTAAAACCATCGTGGCGTTGTTCTGCGAAATTAAAAATCGAGGAAACGGAAGAAGAAGAAGAAGAAAAAGAAGAAGAAGAGGAAGAAGAAAAATAAGAGAGAAAAAATACACAAGGAATATCATCCTTGCTTAATTTTTTTTTTCTTTTTCTTTCTTTTTTTATTCTTTATTTATTTATGTATTTCTTTTGTAAATGATTTATACGTACGTATACACACATACACACAGACATACATATATATATATATATATACACATATACGTGCAGGCCATCTTTTTTATTACTTTTTTCTTTTGTCGATTCCGTTGGAGAATCGACAAGAACGAGATAGTTTTTTACGACACAAGAAGCACGAGTTCACGGGATCCTAATTATAACTTGTCTTCCAGGAATTTAAAACGCACGGCGCACACCACGCGGAATATCCGCACTGTAATCAATTATTTTCACTTCTCGAGACACGCCTACATAAATGCATACATATGTGTATACGTTTATCAATCTCGAAGATCTCAAAAAAAAAAAACTCTCTCTCTCTCTCTTTTTCTCTTTCTCTGTCTGTCTCTCTCTCTGTCTCTCTCTCTCTCTCTCTCTCTCTCTCTCTCTCTGTCTCTCTCTTTCTCTTTCTGATTACGATCAGATATTTTCTTAATAACATCTATATCGATTTTTCATTCCTACGTGTGATAACGAGTTTGATAAGTTAGGATAATATTTTTCCTCTCCCCAAATCTTTTCGAAACACGTATCGATTTTCTTTTAAATCTGTACGAAGAAAAAAAAATCCGTTTCATAATGCAAATGTCGATATCTTGTATGCGTGTGTGCGTGTGCATGTGCATATGCGCGCGTGCGTGTGTATGAGAGGGAGAGAGTGTGTTCTTTTTTTGAAAAAAAAAATATAAATAAATAAATAAATCAATAAATAAAAAATAATTAAAAAAAAAAAATGAAAAATCTCTATATGTGGTAACGATTGCGATGAATGACGACACGCGATGGTGGTAATTTAATGTTTCCGTCTGTGAATTCTCTTCGGATCAATGAAGACGCAACTAATAACTCGAAATTTCAATGGAGAAGAAGGAAAAACAAAAAGAAAGAGAAAGAGAGAAATATATATATATGTATGTATGTATGTATGTATGTATGTATGTACATGTAGAAAGAGAGAAATACGAGAAATATGAAAAATCATCCTTATTTTTTGTTTTTTATTCGCTCTCTATCTCTATTTCTCTTTCTCTCTCTTCTATCTCTCTCTTTTTGTAGATCTTTTCTGAAGGATCATAATCGATGATTTTAAAAAGCGTCTACATTGTTCCGTAAGAGAAAATAAAACAAATAAAAACTAAAGTGGAATCCATCCAGAAGCTTCGCTTACGATGATTGTACTTTCAAGACGTAGGTGAAGATTACGACTGTCTTTTTGCGAGAATCGAATGTACATATATAATAAATAACGAAAAAAGGAACGAAAAAGGAAATAAAAAAAAAAAGTAAGAAAAATTAATAAAAACAGAAAAAAATAAAATAAAGTAAAATCGAGGGAAGACGAACGAAAAAAATCGAATCAATTTTCTACAAACGATTCCCTCGACAAGATCGAGTCCTCTTCTTATAATATCGATCATTATCACGTTTTTCTTCCACCATTTTCTTTTGTTTTATTTATCTCTCGCACAATCAATAATATTCGATCTTTCCGATCGAACATAAACGAACGAGAAATAATGAACAAAGGAAAAAGAAATGGAAAAATTTAAAAAAAAAAAAAAAAAAAAAAAAAAAAAATAGATAAATTAATAAATAAAGAAAAAAGTATTAAAAGCGTTCGCCTTCTTGTCGATCGTTAGAGATACACGCATAACCTGTTTCTAGAATTTAAAAAAAAAAATTAAATAATTAAATAAATAAATCAAGAATCAAGAGAGACCTGAGTGATATACAAAAAATTAAGACAATTTGTAATAAGATCGAAATTCGATTACTATTCGAAAAGAGACAGTCGTAAGAACGTGTAGTGTATTTTAAACGTACCTAAGCGTCGTCGTAGCGATTAAACAAAAAGAGTTAAGAATAATTAACGAAAAAAGAATAAATAAAATAAAATTAAATTAAATTAAAAAAGAAAGAAAAAAAGAAAAAACTAAAGAAGCATACGTACACACATATACACGTAAACACTCATATACAGACGACATTCAGAAATAATTGTACCTAATAAACGAAACGAAAAAAAAGATGCTGGAAAATGGAAGATACGTTCACGAAACACATTATGATGATAATATAAATAGGATGAAGGAAGAGAGAAAGAGATAGAGTTAGAAAGGTGATAAAGAAAGAAAAGAAAGAAATATTATCCGATTATCAGTGGAAATAATATCGTCGTATTGTACTCGCGACGTTCGATCGTATATTTTTTTTAGGTAATCGATCGATATGCGCGCGTGTGTGCGTGTATGTTTGTGTGTGTGTGATTTTTAGTGTTTCTATGAACAATAAACATACATCACACGAGAGAAGAAAAAGAAGAAGAAGAAGAACAAGAACAAGAACAAGACGATACAAAAAAAAAAAGAAAGAAAATGTAAGAAGATGATTCCGACACGCGTTTGGAACGCTGCATCGACGAGAAAATTTCGAACCAAAAAAAAAAAGAAAAGATATAAGACAAAAGAAAAAAAATAGAGGGAAAAATAAATGATCGACGATCGAAGAAGAAGATGGACGTTCTGAACGCTTGTCATTTACATATATACATATTCATATATGTATGTATGTATCTATCTATGTAAATCTAATTACATGTATATACGTATTTGTTAATTGATTTTACGAAAATTATTTCGAGAGAAAAAACGATCGAAAGAATTCGAAGCAAAATCGCTATTTTTTGTTCCCTTTTTTTTTTCGTTTTCTTTGATCCCTTTATTTATTTAAACAAACAAAAGCCCGGTATTCGACGCAGTTATGTTTTTTCTGATTTATTTGTTTTTTTTCTTTCATTTATTTTTACCCTCTCCCATCGACGATATCGATAAGGGAACATTTTTTTGTTTTATTCGTTCGTTTTCGTTTTGATTGAATTTATGTTGGAAATGAAAAAAGAAATATAACGTTGATTTCGCAAAATAAGACACACATACTTACATATGTTATATGTATACACATACACGAGTCGTGAATGAAATTACATGATTTTTTCGAAAACTGCCTTTCTTTTCCTTTTTGTGTATTTTTTTTTCTTTTCGGATTTGTTTTATTCGTTCGTGAGTAAGTAAGTTCAATGAAATCTTTCTTTTGTCATTGTATATATATATATATATATATATATATATATATATATATATATATATATATGCGCCAATCATTTCCTAATCTACTTTTTCTACGCATCTTGATAAGAAAAGAAGATGGAGGAAAAAGAGAGACGTGAAATGAGATGAAGAAAATAAAAAGAAAATAATGAGAGTGAGTGAGTGTGAGAGAGAGAGAGAGAGAGAGAATGAGAGATCGTCGATCCAAGCAAGATGTAAGAAGAAAACGTTTATTGAATCGATTAATAAAAAAAAAAAAAAAGATAAAACAAAACAAAAAAAAACGAATTTATAGATCGTAGCTGGATGATCGCAAGACGTTGTCGAGCGTTTTTTATATTATTTTTCTACAAGGAAGAGGAAATGTCGGGGTGGATAATCGATGGAATATGATCGACCAAAGAAGATAAAAGAAATGTGGAGAAGAAATAGAGGAAAAAAAGAGAACAAAAAAAAAAAGGAAAAATTATCTATCCATGGATTTCATCGTAGAGGTATAATTTAAAAAACTGTAATGATAATAATTAAGTATTACAGAACGAATCATTTTTGTTTTTTTCATATTTATTTCATTGTCTTGTTGTTGTTACTATTGTTGCAATTGTTCTTATTACTCTTTAGTTCTTTTGATTTTCTCTTTCTTTTTCTTCTTGCTTTTTGTTCTCGATCACTCCTTAGCTATATCGGATTTTCTCAGTGAATATGTTTGCCGCGAAACTCGAACGGATATTAATTAAAAATATAAAATTTTTTGTTTGACATTCTTAAAAAAAAAGAAAAAATAAGAATAAGGAAAAAAGTCTTTGAAATCAGTTGATTTTTCCAGACATTGTTTTGAGATTAGAATTTTTCTATCGATCTTTCACGTTCGGAACGTGCTCGTTGATCTTCGAGAAAGATCTCGCGATTGATCGCGTCGATTAATTCTTTCCCCTCCTTCGCTGCCAACCGCTATACCTTCTATTTTTTTTTTGGTCTCGTCGATCAGCGATCTAAAATGTATTTTGCGACGAACGCGTGTAACTATTCAAGTGATGTACTATCGAGAGAAAAAAGACAAAAAGAAAGAAAGAAAGAGAGAGAGAGAGAGAGAAAAGGGAGAAAGAGATAGAAAGATATAATTTATATTTCTTAATGACATTAAAAATTCTTAAATGTATAAGAATGTTGCGAAGAAACGTGATTAGAAAGTGTGTGGTGGAAAACATTTAAGCATATTCACCGACTCCTACATGGGCTGCACTAAAAACTATTATTACTACTATTACTACTATTACTACTACTACTACGATTACTACTACTACTATTACTATTATTATTACTATTACTATTACTATCACTAGGAATATTATCGCGTCCGAACGAAGATAAAACTAGTCTTTTAAAGATCGTATCTGATAAAAAGAAAAGGAAAAAAAGGTTTGCTCGAAAAGTTCCAAATTTTCGAACGATTTCATGTGTGTATGCGTGTATGTATGTGTATGTGTGTGCGTGCGCGCGCGTCTGTGCAATATATATAAGTAATATATATGTACGATAATATAACAGAGGATATATTTTGGACAGACACATACACATACACACACAAATACATATTTATATAGACGTGCACATACAAATGGACATGATCGATCGCTAAAAGAAAGAAAAAATAAACATAAACACAAGACAAAATGAAATAAATTAAAAAAATAAAAGGAAATCGGTGGCGCGAATCAAGAGCTATATTACCGACCCAAGATGCACAACATCGTAGAGAGCCGGACAATTTGATAGAACACATGTCAGTCTAATTATATTTCTTGTTATATTATATATATATATATATATATATATATATATATGTATGTATGTATATATATGTATGTATGTATATTATCATATTTTCCAGAAACGAATTATATATAATTCAATAAAAAAGAAAGACACTCTCGTTTGATACTTTGTGAGACCTTAAGATTTTATCTCCTTCATTCCCATAAAATCGAACGATTTAATTTGAAGAAAATTATATTTCTAAACATAATTAACACGCACAAAAGTTATATCATTACATAATCGTTTATTTATAAGAATTTATTTCATAGGTTAATACTCGCTTATTGAAATAATCATGCTATATCGATAATGTTAATTTATGATTTTTATCATCCGTCGGTAAAAGATGTTTTTCAGCCATTATGGTACACATTTTCTTTCGCTAGCTACATTATCGATTATAAATGATGACATGTTATTGACTTTCAAACGTAAAAATTCATATTTTCCACATCAATATTTTTAAAGAATTAATTTTTTAAATTCTTTTTCTTTCTAAATGAAATAATTCTCTTTTTTAATGGTTATAAGATTTTATTAAGTTTTTCGTTATTTACATAATATCGTTGTATGATACTATTTTGACAAGGGTCCAGAGTAACATTATGGGATTATCGAGGTTTGTCTTCTGAAGGAGTTGAAAAAAATAGGAAAAGGTAGAAAGAGAGAGAGAGAGAGAGAGACAGAAAAAAAAGGAAAATATGGACGGAAGGATACTATACAAGTATTTTTATCCCCAATGTCGCTATGAACCAATGCCATTGTGGCTCGACGATGGACGACACAAAGTAATTATTATAATAATAATATTATTAATAATAATAATAATACAAAAAAAGAAACAAACAAACAAACAAAAGAAATGTGATCGCGGTCCAATCGTCGGCCAATACCATTTCGCAACAACAAGAGCTTTCGTGGACTCTCGAAAGATCCAAGGCTTTCTTATTGCACAATCGAAGAAGGACAAGTATAATACGAATCCTCATAAAAAATGGTGGTCGCCATTACCAACGCGTAATTTTCTTTTTTTTTATATTTTTTAGATTACTATTTGTTATTTCTTTTTCTTCTTCATTCGTTCACCCTTCGTACGAACGTGTTACAATTAAAAAAAGAAAAAGAATATAAATTCGTTCATCGTCTCCTTTTTTCGTCGAGCCAAAATTTTTGAGATTAGGATTCGTACCCACCACCACCACTAATCACGTTGGACCCAATTACGCGAGACGGTGATATTGGCAGTCGCTACTTGTTCGTCTTAATTTTAACGCGTATTTTAATTTTAATTCTTATCTTTTTGTCGCTTTTTCTTTTTTTTTTCTTTTTCTTTTCTTTCGATTCAATTTCGTCGCTCGTTAAAACTAAAATTCCCCGTGGTATGATCTTTCTCAACGTCGGTACTATCTCTCACGAATTTATTGTCACGAATTTTCGACGAATGATCTTAATTAATAGTAAGAGCCAATAAGCTCCTCTAAGTGATAACACATTGACATTCGCATCTCTGTAATTAATTCGATTCGAACATTCTAATAATAAGAGAGAGTTTTAATTAATATCAACAATATCGGAGCAGCACCTGGTTGATTGAAATTATACTAATTATCGTTAAGAAAAATGTGTTTAAGCGTTACAAATGATTAAAATCTGATTATACACTCGAGGACAAAGCAATCGCTTATTTAAATAACAAATGCATTCTCTCGGAAGATCGTGATTGATCGTGAGAGCGAGAGAAAATATCAAAATGATATCTATCGATCGATTATTATTAAAACGAACAATTTTCTTCCAATAAATTTCTTTCGGCGTCTCTACGATCATCGCGAACTTACTCGATAATAATCGATTTCAATCGATCGTGTAAATGATGATTGAAAAAAATTAGAAAAGAAAAGAGACATGAAGAAAATTAAATAAAGATTCACAATCAGATCGTTATCACTGGAGTATTTGATTCGATTCAGAGGTCGTCTAGATTGACTTAAAAATGAAAATAAAAATAAAAAAAAAAAAGGAGGAAAAAGAGTAAAGGAAATCTTACATACTACGAGTGAGAGAGTTTCGATTAAATTACATTGTTTTAGAAAGATGATTGCAAATATATATATATATATATATATATATATATATATATATATATATATATATAATATATTTATATGGACGGAAGATTTATGTTTGACGTGCAGTTTAGTGCGGCAGGTATGTTACGTAGGACAGGGTATACCGGACTAGTATACAGTAAAATTATATATTCATATGTATACATATATATCTATTTATATATGTGTGTATATATACATATATATATACACATACATACATATACATATATATATATATATACAAAATATTTATATCAAAAAGACACGAGTTTAACGAAAATAACGCGTGTCAATTCGATCGAACGTTTTAATAAATCGCTTAACTATAACGATTTCCTAAAGGATTTCGATTACGTGCGCTGTAGACGAAGCGCATTTGATCGTCGTCGATTCGATTCTTTCGTCTTCGCGAAAGATCGAGTTAACGTCGTAGGAAGCACGAGAGAATCTTTTACCAAATATCTTCTTCAAAGAGAAAAAAAGAGAGAGAAAGGGAATAAGAAAAATGAGACGAACGTCAAATCGAGAAATTTTCTTTTTTTTTTTTTTCAAATGGAAACAATATCTTTTTTCTTTTTCTTTTTCTTTTCTTTTAGATTAAATAGTTAATAAAAATAGTGGGCAGTAATTAACGGCAGTTATTTCTCTCGATTAATTAAAATGTTCTCTCTTTTTATATTCCTCTTCTTTCTTTATAACTTTCCTTTCCCCTCTCTCTTTCTTTCCAATATTATTTCGAAGATATTTCGGTATTATTGAAAAATGTTTCTTCGTAAACAACGATAGATCCTATCGAGACACCGTGACTCATTATTATTATTACTATTATTACTATTACTACTACTATTATTAATATTATAATTATTATTATAATTATTATTACGATTATTACTATTATTATTTTTATTACTAATATTTTCTTCTTGTTATTTTTGTTTTTTGCTTTTTTTTTCTCTCTTATCTTTTTCGTACTAACGTCTCGAGAATGTTTTTTTAACTGCTATGACTATATGCAGTGTTCGTATAGGGTCCACTGTAAATTGAAGAGCCCGTCGTTGACACGCTCTTGTGTCGTCTCTTAGCTAGTAGTACCAAAATGGCGGCGATCACTACCAGCATGAGTATCAAGCCTGCGATTGCGATGCCGATGGCGAAGCTTCTCTGCGATATGCAGATACTGTTGGGATCGTCGATCGTCTGTCAGAATATAGAATTTTGTTAATATTTGAAAGAAATTTTCTAAGCACAGGTAACAACAAAAACAACATTGTTTTATTCATTTCTAAATTGGTCAATCTTTTTCTTAAACTTTTTCAAAACGATTTATTATCTTAATCGAAATTTCTTTGTTCTTCTTTAATTGTCTTTTTTTTTAATTATTTATTTTTTAAAACACTCTTACCCTCTCTCTGAAGACGTCGTCGGTAAAATCGGATTTCGAGCTAACGTCGGAAGCCTCGTTTACGTAAAGCCCGCTATAAACTTCGATGGTAGCAGGTGTACCGCCATCGAGACTTTCGACATTTTTCGCATTGTCACCACCGTTGTTCGTGTCTCTGCGTCTTCTCGTTATCGCGTTACATAACGGTGGCTATAAAGATAATAATTATTCGTTAAGAATAAGATAACTCGAACATATATGTCTAATTATTTTCTCGAACTATATAATATCGATAAAACACATACAAAAAAGAAAAAAAAAAAAAGAAAAAAATAAAGAAAAAAGAAAAAATACCGTATTACTGCATCCTCCGCCATGTTTAACGCAGAGCCTCACGTTACATTGATAATAAACACTCGCCGTATATGGGAACTTATGTGCTTGGAAGTTGACTTTCGCTTCTGTTTTATCTTCGTTATAGATGAATTGTCCCATGATCTCGCCATCTACGGGACATCTGAAGCAAAACAATATACATATATAGGTATATGTATATATATATATATATATATATATATATATATATATATATAAATTTAAGAAAGGAAAGAAATCTTTCAAAGCGTAAGTGACTTTGTGTTATGAGATTCCAGATCTCCTGGAATTCGCTTTGAATTATTCATTCAGTAGCATCGACTCGATTTCTCCGGGAAAATATGTATTTCCTTGGTTATATATTACTTGTTTTTATACAAATATATATATATACACACACATACACACATAGTCGGCTGCGATACTAACGCAGACTTACCCTTCGTTATTGATCAGCCTCTGTTCTCCCCAACCCAGACCATCTCGGACCAAACAATCGGAGATTTTCAAACCAAACATCTCTTGTTTGTCGATACTGATGACCAAAGTCAGTGGATCACCGATCTTCACGTTCTCTGCCACCTGATGCCTCGTTGGATCTCCGCTGAAGATCTTCATCGTGCATCCAGGCATCGGAGCGGTTGCCTGTTAAAATACAAAATGATTTCATCAAAATCGATTGTTTCAAGGATTCAAATAAATCGATTAAATAAATATTTCATTTGATCGATTCAGTATTAATCACCTGGAGTGGTAGAGATTGCAACATTGCCACGTGGGTCTGATCGTTCGTTACAACTTTGTCTCGTGTCTGGTATCGACATCTCACATGAAAACCCCTGCCTTGATTCGTGACCAACTTTAGGTGCGGTTGCACTACTATAGTATTGAAATATTCGACACCACCGTCGTCCTGTAAATTGGTAACAGAGAAAAGAAAGAAATTAAAAAAAAAGAAAAAGAGAAAAGAAAAGAAAAAAAAAAAGAAAAGAAAAGGACAGAATAAAAAAGAAAAAAAGAAAAGAAATTACATTGGATTAATACTTCGTTATTGAAAATAAACGACAAAAAGGTAATTGAGAATTGATCTCCATAATTCGATCCATTCGTTTCGTTTAAATTTATCTTTACGACCTATAGATCTTTGTTAATACAATCTTTATCACCCGTTTATGTTAGGATGTAAAGATCTACGATCTTTATTGAGGATATTTCGAATTATATTAACGTTCCTTAATAAGCTACGATAGATATGATAATTATCGTTAATAGGACGGCATCGTATGGAGCAGAGGCTTCGCCATATTGATTTTTCACCTTGCAATACTCAGACTCGTTTACGATCTCTTTCGTATGGAATAATCGTCTGTGTATGCACTGTGGTCGACTGTTTCCTCGGACTTTCAGTCTTGCAGCACTCGCTCTTGTCTGTCCTTGCACCCTATCAACAAAAACCGGACCGTTCGCTTCTCGCCTTCTCTCTTTCTCTCTCTCTCTTTCTCTTTCTCTTCGTCTCGTTCGCTTCACAATACCGAGAAAGGACTCGTGAGTATTCGACTTCTTCCTCATCTTCGCGAATAATACAGCATCATTTTTACAAATGTCTATTGTGTGTATATGTATGTGTATGTGAGCATGTGCATGCGCGCGTGAAAGAGCATTCTTCAATGTAGAAAAACATGAAATGTTTTATAGTAGGAGCATAGTAAGAAGTATACTTGTTAACAAAAATGTATTCTTCATCTCTGTCTCTCTCTCTCTCTCTCTTCTTCTTCTTTCTTATTATAATTTTTATCACGAATGTTTCTATGTTGTGGGTGCATATATATATATATATATATATATATATATATATATATATATGTATGCAAGAGGGAGAGAAAGAGAGAGAATGAGTATCTTCGAACATAGAAAAACATGAAATGTTTTATAATAGAAACATAGTAAGAAATATAGTTGTTTACAAAAATGTGTTCACCTCTCTCTCTCTCTTTCTTTTTCTATTTAATTTTTTTGATGCACGTTTATTATACATGCATGTACATTAGAGAGAAGGGGGAGAAAAAACGAATGTTCTTGAAATGTTTAAAAATAAGAACACAGTAAAAAATATAGTTGTTATCGAAAATATGTTCTCCATCTTTCTCTCTCCCTCTCTTTCTCTTTTTAATCTTGTTTCTTAAGAAGAAGAAGAAGAAGAAGAAGAAGCTTCATTTCTCATCTATGGGATACACTCGAGTGAATCTTAGTAGGCGTATGACGGAAGAACGATTAATCCTCGAACGATGATCGACCCTAATGAGGATAATTCGCAATCGAACGATTTCCTGTCGGGCAATGAATGCAATCAAAGTGTATAACGATCCTCATAAAAAGTAAGTATGCAGAAGGATGATTATCCTTTCAATTTCAGTTATGTTAGTTATATTACTTCGTTCACGTAACTATTGTTTTCACTATATAATGAATTTCGCGAAGGATTTCAATGAAGTATTATGATGTATTATATCTTTTTTCTTTTAAAATTACAATCAAAATTTCATATACTTTCATGTGTGTGTGTATATGTGCGTGCGTGCGTGTGCATAAGTGTAACTGTTTCTGGAGTTACGACGATTCGAAATTTTCTTGCAGTAACTGGAGAAATTATTACGTTAAATCATCTAGCTTTTTTTTTTAATCCCTCGTAATTCCTCTAACTTTCCTTCAACCTGCATTCTTTATACAAAAAAAAAAAACGACATATTCCTATACGATTTGATATATATATGTGTGTACATACATATAAATATATATAAACATACATTAGATACTTATATCTATATATTAGACACATTAGATATTTATATTTATATATCAGACACATATATTAGATACTATATATTATATACGTGTATATGTATAAAATAAATATAGATCAAGGTATATATCAATAAGGTGAAAAAAGTAAAAGTAAAAAAATATCTTCGACCTCGCGAAGTATCAGAGTTCATCTCGATGTCATCGACATCACGCGACGTCATTATCATTATGGACATCCGGCACGGAGCCTTGCTAATTGCGTTCAATCCGTAACAAGCATTTTCCACGAGATACAACGTACGAGGTGCGAGTGAAAGGGGGCACAAAGATACGCGTTATCTCGACGACCGATCTGGTTACTTTTCAATGGACCCTATTTATTTGTCCTTAGTGCATCGGTAGCAAAGTCGTCCGACGTTTTCAACGTAGGTTCTATTAATATTGGACGAGTTCGACCAGCTGGAATCCGATAAGAATACGAATGATCTCTCGAATACATTGGAAGTAAATTATTTATAATATATTATGGACAAACTGATAAACCAAGATTAAAAATTGAAATAAATGCACGAGAAATTTATCCTATTGGAATGATCATTTAAAAGTAAAAATGTGGATAATGTTAAAGAAGAAATGTAGAATAGAAATGGATAGATAGAGGTGATGGTATAGGGGCCTGCGCAATTTGCACGGTAAAATGTAGAAGATATGCAAGCTGGTGAAAGAAGGAGGAGACAAGGGAAAAGATAGATAGATAGATAAATAGATAAATAGATAAATATATAGACGGAAAGAGAAAGAGAGAGAAAGAGAGAGAAAGGTATAGAAAGAAGAGGTAGAACCGAAGCAAAGTGGCTTTCCTCGCTGGTACCATCCATCTTGAAGTCCACAAGGGTGGTCGTGGATGCATCAGGACAAGACCAGCGAGTTCTAAAAAGAATTCTACTCGTCGATCTTCCTTTTACGTGTACCGTCTTTCTCTCTCTCTCTCTCTCTCTCTAGAGTAGATAGGAAGGATCGGGTGACACTGCGGTGTGTCCTTAGGGCGTGGTTACGTTCACGAGGAAGGGTGATCGTTGAGAACTAGTAAAAAGAGCCATGGAAAAATCTAATCCCCACTTTAGCAGAGATTGTCTCACCCCACCAACTTTCTATATTTTCTTTTAACCTCTTTCTCTACCTATCCTATTTATGTACCTTTTTGTTATCCAGAAAAAGGAACTAACGTCTTCGTTGCTAGGTGGGTGCGAAACGTAAAGTCAGCGATCTGACGAGCTGCGGGCCGATGCACCGCAGATTACGAGTATCCTTGCTGAGGTCGACCAAGAGAAAGAGAAAGACAGAGAAGAGAAAGAGAGAGAGAGAAAGAGAGAGAGAAAAAGAGAGAGAGACTTCGTTGAAGGTCGTTGCCTGCTCGATATACCCGGTGTCCTCCGTACGATCTCCGTGGAATTCGCACGGAAAAAAGAAAGAGAGACGAAAGAAGACAGAGAGAAAATCTCGAAAGAAAGATTGTTAAGAATTTAGCCATTGGTGCGATCGAGAATGTAACGGAAGTGTTCTGGATCTTCTGTAACCAATGACAACGATGTTGAACGGTAATGACCATAATGACGATCGATTGCTTGATTCGAGGGTAGAAAATGAAAAAGAAAAAACGACAAAAAAAAAAAAGAGAGAGTGAAAACAAAAAAAGCGTCTAGAGAACATGGTTCACCACAAATCGCAAGGATCATTACCGAAGGTCATCGTTGGCCTACGCAATAAACGTGCCTACTGCAGCGTGCCATCACTGGCAGGTGGTTATTGCCAAGATGAGGTCATTCGAGGTCCACAATTAATCGAATATACGACGTTATATAATGTCTGCTTACGATCAATCTTTCCGTCTACCCATCAGAAACTTAAGATCATTTCAGCGAGCTTAACCACGAGTAGAGGAGACTGGTTCTATCTCAACCTCAGTAAAACTCTTATGAGGACATTCAGACAGTAGATCCTGGAAGAGAAGGCTGATATTTTTCGAGGTCGCCGATATGAGAAAGCCACCCACACACACGTACGTAACATAAACGTGTCGGCCACCTACCTCCTCGGGATGACCGTATCTATCTGGCATAAACGTAAACCATGATATTTTTACTAACGTATCTAAGTATGTAATAATATCTATTGTATGTGTGTGGGATGTTTGTGAAAAAGTGGAAGAAGGTAGACTAGAACTAGAAAAGGAAGAAGAGAAAGGATAAAAGCTATAATAGAAAGAGAGAGAAGGATGTTGGTGAACAAGCAAGTAGACGTAGCTAGTGATGATGATGATGATGATGACGACGACGACGACAACGACGATGATGGTGGTAGTGGTGCTGATGGTGACGGTGATGTTGACGATGGTTGTGGTAGTGGTGGTGATGCTGATAATGATAATAATGACGAAGACGATGATGGTAGTGGTGAACGTGGGCAAGGTGGTACCGATGCCTCTGCGCAAACAGGTATGACAACCGTGTAAAGCACATACGAGTACCGAGGCTAATGCCAGAGATTGGTCCTGACGCCTCTCTCGTTCCTCTGAAGATCTTACGTCACTATCTGGACGCCGTTTAGAATTGATTCGAAGTACTGACCGAGGAAGAGAGAAAAGAAAGAAAGAAAGAAAGAACGAAAGAAAGATAGAAAGAAAGGAAGAAAGAACAAAAAAAGAAAAAAATAATCCCTCTCCTCCTCCTAACCTTCTAAAAAGTATATAAAAAGGAAGATAAGAGGAGGAGAAGAAAGGTGGAAGGAATGAAATTGAAGAGAAGAAAAGAGATAGAGATAGAGATACAGATATAGACGGTGTCTATCTTTGAAGACGAAGAGAAGAAGATAACTGATCCAATGGAGAATGCTCAATGATGTAGCAGGACTTCTGCATTTCCTTATTAAGTCTCTAGCTCTCTCATGGTCTCCCTTTAATTTTGCACGATGATCGAAGGGCAACGCTAATGAATATTACATCGTCAAGGTTGTTTTCTTCTTTTTCTATATCCTCATATATCTCTCTTTTTCTCTCTCTATTTCTCTCTCTCTCTCTCTCTCTCTCTCTCTCTCTCTCTCTCTGCATATATATATATTTCTCTATATCTTTTTCTTTCTCTTGGATACCGAAACACGTTCGCGCTATCAATTTCGAAAAAGAGCAATAGAAAGAAAAAAGAAAAACGATAAAAGGGACAAAAAATTTGTTATAACGTCGTATAGACTATTTTAGAGATGCACTCATGCGTCGTTGTTTATCGGAAGAGTTTCAACGCGGTTAGAACGAAGGTAATAAAAGTGGTTGGAGTCGAATTCCATAGCCGATGGATGAGCAGTTATCGGACCGCAAAGTATTTGCGGTATTCGTTTCTTTGCGAGTCACGTATAGCAAAAGATATTGCAATGATTTTCTCGACTATCGGTTGACTATCCACCCACCATGGCATTTGTTTTTCTTTATTTTTTTTTCTTCTTCATCTTCGTCAGAGAAGGGACGGACGAAGAAAGAAAGAAAAAAAAAAAAATTTAAATCGTTCTGAGAATCGATCGTTCCTGATCGAGAAATTCAATCTCGTGGGAGGTGTTGGTATAATGTTTCTCTCTCTCTTTCCCTCTCTCTTTCTATGTATATATATATATAGATATTCTCTTTCTCTTTTTAACGAAGAATTTCCAAGAAATTCTTTAGTATATCTCAGAGTAAGCGCGAAGTATACCAAGGTGAATGTTTTCGACCTGAAGGTGGATCGTGCTAGATGACCCTTCGTTAAGTACTGGTTCTTGCTATAGCCTTTAGGCCCTTTACATATCCATTATGACCGCCCTGAACGTCCCTTCCACGAAGGTGGATACGGTAGGCAAGAGTGTACATGTAAATGGACCGCGAGCTGACTCATCAGTGCCGCCCCTTAATTATTGTTATTAATGTATTCCCGGACTTCCCAGTGTATGCTTTCGACGTGTTCTTCGTTGGGTTTCTTAGAAGAATACAACTTACCACTATAGGATAAGAATTTCAGGAAAAACGTTCTCCCGAACAACATCCGAATGGATGTTAGTTCACTTTTTATCAATATTTCCCTGTGTATCGTTGATTTTTCTGATTTTATATAAATTGAATGTCCAAGGTAATTTAATGTCACCGTTGGAAAAACACTAACATCGTGAACGTCATCGCTATCTCACTGAACACGTTCAACGACGACGACGTAGACGACGAAGAGGACGAAGACGAAGACGACGACAACGACATGGATGGCTGGGGTTTAATCATAGTATCAAGATCACGAAGGGATCAGCAAGATAGTCTCTTGGACGAGTCTCTGAGTGCCGAGAAGACTGGTAGAGAAAATAGATGAGAGGGTCTCCAACGACTGTTTCTGCTCCTGCTCCTGCTCCTGCTCTTGCTCCTGCTCCTGCTGTTGCTGCTTCTGCTGACGTTGTTACTGCAGCTGCAACAGCTCACAGTCGGTACCTGGACTGACCGGACGTCGAACCCGAGAAATGCTTCGGCTTGCACGAGATGTATCGTAATAAGTACACAAAGTGCCCTGCAGCTAGGGCAAACCTCGAGTGTGGATTCAAGGGACTCCCCTACTCGTTGCATTTTACATGTATATCTCTTTTCTCTTTCTTACCCTTCGATAAATCCTAGTAGTAGTAATAGTAATAGTAGTAGTAATGGTAGTAATAGTCGTAGTAATAGTAGTAGAAATAGTAGTAGTGCTATTAGCGTTACTATTATATAGTAGTAGTAGTGTAGGTCCAGCTAGAGTTTCATGGAAATGACCTTCGTCGAGTTCTCGAACTCAATGCGGAATGCGAAAATCCCGAAGAAGGTTCCCGTTCCGCTAGATCACTTTTGATAGGCTACACAGTAGTAGTATAAGACTTCTTAGAAAAGGAAAATTACAGAAGATTATCATTTCCAAGAGAAAGAGAGATAGAAATGGAGACAGAGATGGAGATATAGGTAAATCGATTCGGTGCGTAACAATTTCGTTATTGGTTGGACGACGAGAATGTAATTAGAATGTTCGTGCAGCTTCCTGCTCTCGAGATCATCCTGACGATTAAACTTGAGATCTCGAATGATGCAACGGTGCAATGCTTGCTTTAACGCGTATTGCGATGCGACTATAAAAGGATGACCGAATGATCTGTGTGAAGCTATATAATGATTCTTTTCAATTTAAGCTTCACCGTTAAGTACACACAAATACACACACGTACACATCCATCGTGACGTTAATCTTGATTTATACGTAAAAAATCAATCATATGACGTTTCAAACGCGAAGTTAAAAACATTTTTTTATTGTATCCAATTCGATTCATGATCCATTTCGAAATCAACATGCATTCTCCATAATTGATCGAAACGATTAGTCGAAACTGATTTTTATATACATACATACATACGTACATACATACATACATACATACATACATACATACATACATACATACATACATACATACATACATACATACATACATACATACATACATATATATATCTTTTATATTTACTATACGAGAAATAATTATTTATTTAACGCATCCGATCTCGAGGAAAAAAAGAATATTCGAAATCCTTTTCTTAATTGATCATATAAACGTAGATAAGCAATTAGTAGGTATCACCAAGTTCACAGCCGTTATGATAGGCAATCGTAAACCCTAAGGTCAAACTGCAAATCTACCTAATGTCGAGATTGAAGATGAAGCTGAGGATGAGAAGAGGATATTTGCTATTCATTGCACATACCGGTTCTTTACCAGGATCTTTTCTCCTTTTCTCTCTCTCTCTCTCTCTAATCCTCCTGGGTATTACGCGATGGCTATAAGTTGATTTTCTTTTTGAAATTT
This sequence comes from Vespula vulgaris, assembly GCF_905475345.1. NCBI lineage: Eukaryota > Metazoa > Arthropoda > Insecta > Hymenoptera > Vespidae > Vespula > Vespula vulgaris. The sequence goes on along the minus strand of NC_066586.1, from coordinate 15,730,479 downwards.
CTCAGAACTTTCGGTACGTCGAGAAGAGAGAGAGAGAGAGAAAGAGAGAGAATTCCATCGTTGGAGGTGTGCAAACATCGCTAAAAATAGCAGTGAGCCGAGAATGGAAACGCGTGAGTGTGTTGCATGTTCCTCCTCCTCCTCATCTTCATCCTCATCCTCCTCTTTATCCTCCTCCTCTTCCTCTTCCTTCACTTCTTCCTCTTCTTCCTCTTCTTCTTCTTCATCTTCTTCCTTTTGGCTACTCTTCTCCCCATAAAACGATGCCCGTGAGGGATGCTGCGTGGACCATTAACTCGAGAGACCACTCGAATCGTCATCTCTCAAATGAATTTTAATACCTTCCAAGGTCGTACGGTAACTCCTATTTCGAAGACGGAAGATTCATCTTTTTTTTCTTCTTCCATCTTTACTTTTTCTTCGCAAAATTTCTTACATCTTTAACGTCGATGTTGGAATTTTTTTTCCTCTTTTCTTTTTTCTTTCCCTTTTCAGTTATCTCCGATGCGTGAAGATGTGACGTAAGCTTTTTGAGACGAGGAACTATGTCAATGTAATTCAAAAGTGTCGCGCAATGTGCGTAACAATGGAATGGAAGAAAAAGATAAGAGAGAGAAACAAAAAAAAAAGAAAAAACGCAGAAAGAAGCGAACGTACGTTGCATTCGTAGATAGATAAGTCGACTTTTCTACGATGACATCTGTACGATGATTATGCGTATCAAGAAAATGCTGTGTAATATCTTTGCAAGTACACACTCTAAATCGTATTTTATAATTTCTTACCTAATTAAATTTTTATTTCCAATATCGTACTCATATATAAATATTACTTTTTCATTTCGAACTTGTGACTTATGATACACAAAAAAAAAGAAAAAAAAAATAAGAGATATAAATCAAGCACGCTAATTACCTCCACGAAGTATCTTTTTTTTTATCGTCGGACAAAAAAAAAGAAAGAAAAAAGAAAGAGAGAGGGACGAGAGAAAAAAAGATCGGACAAAAATGGCTCGTTAAATTTCGACAATAATTTTTATATACCTCGTCGGCGATATCACCGATCGTTCGCAAGAACGAAACAACTCTTTCGAAATTGTTCTCTCTTATTCAGGTGAGTCATTCGAAAAAGCGAGTGACTGTTCAACAACGTTTGTGGGCGCAAGGATAAGTCCTTGTGTTATAAAGAGTACGAAGGCGAGATCGAATTTGTATTTCTAATCTCGATTGGAGGCGAAAGTCGAAAATCGTTCGCCTATCGAGATAAAGAGACTGTGATCATCGATGAAAAAAAAAAAAAAAAAAAATAGAAAATAGAAAAAAAAGAAAAAGAAAAAGAAAAAAGATGGAGGACGTGGGAGTTTTGATGGCCGTCGAAAGTAATCAAGAATTCGCCATTTTGTAGGTGGATACCATTCGAACGAGAAACATACCCCGTTTCTTTCTTTCTCTCTTCTGTTGTCCTTGAAGGACAAACGCAGGAGAGTCTTCTTTTCAAGAGAAATCGAGTTTCGCACTCTTTTTCTTTTTTTCCTTTCTTCCTCGTGCTTTTATGGTCTATGAGCGTGTGTAAGCGTACATATGTATTATGTCTGTTTGTCTGTGTGTATGTGTAGGACGAACCATCGGATTAGGCTTCTTTCTCCCTTCCCATCCTATTTCTTATTCCATTCTCCTCACGCTGGCTTACCAAGAGAGCCACTTTTTCTTTCCGAACGTGATATTTAAGGATCTCCGAAGGGGATACTTAAAACTAATTCCACGAAACGAGAAGTTACTTGGATATATAGTGCACTTGGATATCTATCCATCTATTATTTATTTATTTATCTTTTGTAATTTTGTAAGAAATAAGAATAAGAATAAATAAAATGAGTGTCACGAGTAAGATCATTCTTTCTTGAGAAATGATCGAATTATTCTATGTTTTTTTGTATGTTTCTTTTTTGTGTTTGTTCGTATATATTCGTACTGATCCAAAGAGTTGTTTAAATAGGTTGTACAAACGACTTAGGTGTTATGCCAGTTGAAGATATGACGAGTGGTATTATTATGGTTTATTTTTGTTTTTGTTTGTTTCCATATCCTTTCTAATTTTTAGACCATTTAAACTTATTTAGAATTATTATTATTAACATTTTTATCATCATCATCATCATCATCGTCATTATTATTATTATACATAATAATTTTGAAGAGTATATTATCCTCTTTCGAAAGACCTGTAGAGAGAGGAAAAATGAAGTACCTGGTTGAAAGATCGTAATTTCTTTAGCAAATAAATCTTCTTCAATTTTTCTTTATTTTTTTTTCGCCAACGAGATTTATTTAGGTTCGTTGAAAGGTAAACGTTTGCTTTACTTTTTCTGTTTCTTCTTTTTCTTTTTTTTAGAGTCTCCGAACGTTTAAACATTCGTTAACACCTTAAAAGGATCGTCCATAGATGACACAAAATTTACATCAACGATACAAACGAAACGTTCTATCGACTAAACTGCATTCCTGGTCCTTGCGACGATCCATTCTATCGATGTGTGTACTTACATAAATACATATCTACGAAGCCAAGTCGTTCTGGCATTCGGACTCGTTCGACCAGATTCGCGCTTGCGTTCTTGCTCCCTAGAGAATCTTATGTTCTCCTCCTTCTTTTTCATCCTTCTCTTCTTCTTCTTCTTCTTCTTCTTCATCTTCTTCTTCTTCTTCATCATCATTTTCCAATTTATCCGCATACTTCAACGTGAATTCACCGGTTCAAAAACATGCACTTTAATTTTTCACTCTCGTACGACATTGATGATCGTGTCATGACAACATCGACAATCGACCGCCATTGAAATTAATAATTATTAAATTCTTTCGTTCGTTAGTTTAGTCACAAAACTATTTTTTATCGACTGTCATAGACGATGACGATTAATTGATTTTTTTTTTTCTTAATTTCTCTATCTCTTTCTTTTCTTCACAACGAATTAAAACAGTTTAATCAGCCATTAAAATTCAACTTCTTCTTCTTCTTCTTCAATTTCCTCTTGCCCCTCTTTTCTTTCTCTCAACGACCTTGATTTTCTTACTGCGCATATTTGCCTCTCACGATATTTCATTTATCTCGATTTCACGGCAGCTTTTTTGCCGCTCTCAGTTTTTTCGTTTCGATTTCTCTCCATTCGTATGCGTCTTTTTTTTTTCTTTTTCTTTTTCTTTTACGAATCTTCTTTGTCGACATTTCCAGATCTCTGAACGTTCTAATTTAAGAAACAAGAAAAAAAAATAGAAAATAAAAAAAGATTAATCGATCTGATTTTCTTTTTTTTCCAACGATACATCATCGAATATAAACGATGACACGATTGATATGAGATAATAAGAAAAAAAAGGAAAAAAAAAAAAGAAAGAAAGAAACAAAATTTCAAGAACCTTTTAAACGTTTCCGCAATTATTGTTCCTTATGGGATACCACTGGAAGGTACACCTTGGCTCGTTATAACGGAAAAGGTCGACGAAGTTCATAGGGGAAGATGAAAAAATGTTAAAAACGTTCAAGACTTTCGCACGCTCGTGATTTCCTCGCTAATCGTCCACCGAGCTCAACGATTTCCGGATGCCTTCAACTTCCTCGAGGATCGTTTCGTACAAGTTACTTCACATCTAAACGCTTATTTTATCGAATAAAATTTTTACGTGTATATAAAAAAGAAAGAGAGAGAGAAGTAGAGAAATAGAAGAATAGAAACAGACAAATACTAATAATGATAGAGTTTAATGGACTACCACAAAATGAATCATTCGTCCTTTACGATGACATTTTAATCGACGATCAACCTTTAATCTCTTAAGAAATATTTTCTTTTTTTTTTCCTCCCTCTTACTACTGTTACCGATGATTAGTCGAATCGAATTATTCGATCCTCTCTCAGAAGCATTTGTATATCGGGACAAGTGGAAATTCCAAAAACTACTACGAGTAAAAGCCTTGTGAAAATTCTAGTGGCAAAGAGAGGACGTTTAAAAGCCTGTTTCCATCTTCAGGCTTTTACGAGATGCTGCTGTTGCTATTGCTGTTGCTGCGGCTACCTTCTGATTCAGACACACTTGGTAGCTCCTTCTTACGTCTCTTACATCTTGGAGAACACGCTAGAAGTCGGGATTTGCTTACGAGATTGAACGTCTCTTCTTTATGGGATATAGGCGTCGTGAAACGGAAAGAGAAGTAGTGGATATATATATGTATATATATATATATGTGTATGTGTATATATATATATATATATATGTATATATATATATGGTGGGGGAGAGCTTGAGGGCTCATGGCTATTGAATAATCGCAGGTTAGAATCTTGCTATCGAGTATTCTCCTTCCTGCTATATATTTCCTCTGGCAGGATTCGAGCAACTCCACCTCCCTTCTTCGAGTTAAATAAGAAGAAAGAAAAGGCAGAGGAAAAGGAGGAGAGGAAGAAGTAGAAGAAAGAGAAGGAGGTGGAGATAAAGAAGAAGAAGAAGAAGAGAAGAATAAGAAAAGGTTGGAGAGTCGAACGTAAATCGTATACCTTTGGTATAACTTAATCGTTGGACTCGGCACGATTTCTAATGCTAATCACACGTTAGTCCTTACAGAACTTCCCTTTCATCCTGTTAGATCCCTTGGTTAGAAAGGACGAAAGGGGAACAAGGTTTCGGTGTATAAGGAGGTGTATGAGAAGAAAGGGTAGGAAGATCCGGATCTGCGATAAAACGATAATCTTCTCTGTGTTGTCCAGTTGTACGTAGGTACGTAACTACGCAGATACGTATGTACGTACGTACGATTCTAGATGAACTACATCGATAACTGGGCATGGTTAAACAGAGTATTATTACCCCTTGCTTCCAATTAGCCTTTTACTTAACTACAGATCTATTCTACGATTGGAAGGGAGTTATCCAATAACATTGATCGAACGATTAAAAGGGTTCCCTAAGGATTTTATCTGAGATTAACTCTCGATCGATCGATCGATCTATTTAAGTTTCTCATTTTACTGTAGAAATATCCCCGCAAAGTAAAAATTGATCTACGACGAATTCGACTCGACTTTAAATCGTAGTTATCGAATTTAATATCGTAGGATAACGATACGAGCAAAATGAAGAAGAAGAAGAAATGAGGACGAAAACGAAAAGAAAATTATCCCAAATATAGTAGAAGTCGAACGTTTATACGATATTACTTTGCGTTATATAAGAAATTCTACGAGGATTATAGAAATGTTTACATTGAGAAATTTTAATAATGAATCGTAGATAAAGAGGACCAGCGGATTTCAGGAAATTCGTGGAAGAACGCTTTTTCTGGGAGGGTGGTGAAAGGATAGATGCCGTCTTGAGGATCTCGTCGTTGGGCAAGGCACCAACATTGTCCCCCTCTGGTCTCTTAGACTAGCTTAAGAGAGAAAGAGAGAATGGAAGACAGAAAGAAAGAAAGAAAGAAAGAAAGAAAGAAAGAAAGAAAGAAAGAAAGAAGAAGCAGAAGCAGCAGCAGAAGAAGAAGAAGAAGAAGAAGAAAAAGAAGATAGCTCGTCTCTCTCTACTACGAACAGTGGAAAGGATAGAAAAGAGAAAGACAGAGAAAGAGAGAGTATATGTGGAGGGACAAGAAGAAGAGGACGGCGGTCTCAGAGCAAAGAGGAGGACTCGAGGAGACCGGTCTCTTCTTCTCTTTCTCTCTTAGTGGTCAGAGTTATGGCGTATCCTTGCGAGCAGGCGTCCTCAGCCTGCGAAAGCAGCCGCAAGAGGTGCCTCGCTAGCCCTCAGTCAGAGGTCAACGAGGATGGAAGGACTTGTATATATCGACGCTTCGCCGGAAAGAGAAAGATAGAGAGACAAAAAGAGAGAGAGAGAGAGACTTTAACGTATTGTTCAGGGGTTCTCTCAAAGATCCTACAAGATTTTCAAATTTAGCTAGGCCAACTAAGTTTGGCTAACTTTCCGAGTCGAGTGAGAAACCTTTGCGAACCTCGAAGGTTCTCATGTTAACGATGCTTTTACGGTGGTCCGAGAAAGTTTATCGTTTTTGTTTCTCTTGGATAGTCGATGATGTCATCCCTTTGAAATGGATAATGAAATCCGTGTTTGGAAAATGGCAAGTTCTCTCTTTCTCTCTCGTATACTTGGTCAGTACATTATCTCTGATAAAAAAGCAAAGAAAGCAAGATAAAATGCCATTGTCTACGATAATAAAGAAAAAATATCAGATAAAGGAAGTCATCTTTAAAGGAGACAAGAGTTCCGCGTTGCATTTCCTTGTTCAACGTTAATCGTCCAGGTGAAACGTTGAAACCACTGAAGCAATCAATACCGATATACCGTTAGGGCATCTCCCAAGCAAGGCCGTTATACGGAAAGAGAAGAAAAATTCTCATATATAGCTACAATGCTAACGCTTCGAAGAATTTGCGATCATTAATGTGAGATCTCGAGCATGATCAGATATTTTAGGCTAAGGAGATAAGGGATGGTGTACCCGTACAAATTTGGATTTAGAGTTTGATTATAAAGGTGGGCCAAAAAGGGACGATATAAATTCTTGACGTATAGTTAAGAGGAACAATGGACCATTTTACGAAGGTGCAGGGCAGGGGTTAAGGGGAGTGAGGGGGGAATTCGTCTGGTAAAGAAACGGCCAAGGATTGGTCCACTGCTCGCGGAAAATATGCAGGTTCTTCTTCTTTATCTTTTTCTTCTTCTTCTTCCTTTTCTTTCATCTTCTCCTTTTCTTCTCCTTCTTTTTCTTCTTCTTTTACTCTACAAGGCTCAGCCGCCACGTACGTTTCAGTGGTTCTCAATCCTCAATCTTCTCCCTTCAAAATTCTCTTTAGAAATATGTCATCCTCGATTTATATTGACTACTGACTGACATATCGCTTACTTTCACAATGAATCATCGAAAGGTTTGAACTATTACGAAAAGTTCATCGTCATCTTAACATCAAAATAATCGATCATCCTCGATACTGACGTACCGTAACATTATGGAAATGTAACGGACGGCTTAACGGTTCCCTTATTAGGAAGGATAATACACCATGACAAGAGAAGCCCTGACGTTGGCACTAAAGTGCTCGCCGACTCTATATTCTTCCTTTTTGTCAGGGCACGTCGCCATTATGGCTAACTTAACTACGGGGATGCCAAAGCTAGTGACCTTGAAGAAGTCCATTGGAATCGAACGATTCGATTTAACGCTAGGAAGAGTTCATTGTTACTGTTAGAATACTTTGCTTAAGGCTTCGTCAAAAGTTCGGACGTCTGATTGATGTAAAAAGGAAGAAAAAATATAAAATAAAATAAAAAAAAAAAAATAAAGCAACTAATGCATCCTTAATTTCTCTCGTCTCTCGAGAAATTGAGAATATCCATTTTCATTATCGACCTGACTACGAATTCTACTTTATGAAATTTTATCGATAAACAAGAAAACTTTCTAAGCCTCTAAGTGATTTTATGTTCGAATATCTTAATTATCTTTATTTTTTCTAAAGGAGTATCTCTTTAATGAACCCACATCCTTATGCAAATTAGATGAGACCATCGTGTAGCCGAAATCAGCGACGAACATCGTCTAGACGTATGGTAATGGGTAGTTGAACTGAATGGCGAATAGATTCTTGGTGTTTGCCGACGCATGGTCGCTAAAAGAGCCTAAGAAGAACAGATGTATGTATATATATATATATATATATATATATATATATATATATATATATATATATAAAGATATATATATATATAGAGAGAGAGAGGGAGAGAGAGAAAGAGAGTGTAGTAAAAGAAGAAGGCAGATAGCGTATCCAAAGGAAAGGAAGGAGGTGAAAGTCGGCTATTAATTCTCTCGTGCACACCAAAGATACCCAAGAGAGACACACGGTAGGGGTAATCGCGAAATGACCGCATGCTGGACAACGCCGAGTCCTTTCTTTCTCACGACGATCCTTCGCACGATCGTAAAGAAGAAGAGAGCGTGCCTTTACTCTCGCGAAACGCCCACGAATTTTTGTTTAATTAGATCCCACGATGATATAATTTTTTTTCTCTTCATTTCTTTTCTTTTTTTTCTTTCTTCGTTCTTCTTAACGACTTGGCCCACGCCAAGTGATTTTTATTTGGACGTGATTGTAAATTCTGTAATGAACGAATCTTACTTTTAACGACATTAATATTTCGAATTTCTATTTTTGATTTGGACAGGACTTCTTTTTTTTCTTTTTTTTAAGAATAATGTCGGATAATACATTTTTATTACGAAAGTCAGTAAAGTTCGTTTCTCACGAGTATATAATTCTTTTTTTTTTTTATAGTAAAAGATTTGAGAATTGATCTCTTCCATGGAATTAATCATTATCATTTTGATCGTTCATAATCGTCGATCCTACAGATTGACAAATCTACGTCGTACTTGTATCAGAACATTTTAACAGGATAATCTGGTGACGATCGTCCGGTGACGTTAACGATAAAAGATATTATACGGGTATTAACGTTAGATACGATCATATGTAACTAAATCGCTTACTTAAGATTCTTCATGCTCGTCAAACTTTTTGGATGCAACTAACGTTGCTTGGTTGGATTGGTTGGTTGATTCGATCGATTATATCGAGTCGATTCGAAGTAAGGGCAATCGTTTCGTACGATAAATCGTTGAAAAAAAGATGGCTGTCGCTAAGCGTGATCAGAAAGAGAGGTATAGTCAAGAACTCACGTGTAATTTACAGGCCGCGAGCTAAGATTTTACGATGTAATTGGGCCTCGGGAAGAAGTACCTGGTACCACTCCTTGCAACCGGTGGTTACCTCACTACTAGGAAGATATTACAGGGTCTACACATACCCTCTATGCTACGAGACCGAGCAAGGGCACCATTTGCCCGAGCTAATGGTAGCACCACCTGCTGCGTAAACGAAAACGAAACTGGATACACCAGAGAGGATGTTTCTCGCGATCAGAAAAGATCAAAGACTCGACAAAAGGGTAAAGTTTTAATGAATGCTTCGACATATAACACGGTGAGTTAACTTCTTCGATGATGCTTTTGCCCTCTTATTATATTTTAACTTGATCAAATGATAATAGAGTTCTGTTGGTCCACGTCCTTGAGAACGGTATATCGAACGAGGATTTTGCATAAATCGATAATTTATATGGATCAAGATCATTGGCATCTTCTTACATCCTTTAAATCATTCAAACCTATTTCTCGATCAAGGAACTTGGGTTATTAAGTCTTTGGGAAGAAAAGCTTCGTTCGGATTATAGAACATGATGTTTTTTTTTTATATATATATATGTTTATATATACATATATATGTTGAGCAACGAGGGAATATACAACTGATTCCTGAGAAATATTTTTACCGTAAAAGAGTCGCTTTCTGATTTTCTTCCTCTCCTCCCAGAAAAATCAGACCGGAGTTATTTCGAAAGTATTCGATATGCTATACGTGCGTGTGAATATCTAATCAAAGAAGTAATTCACTCTTATATTCTTTCACGTTCGATGCACAAATGATCTTTGATCAACTCGATCAAAGTACGATCTCAAAAAGTACTAATGATTTAATGATATATCTTGAATTAAATCGATCGAGAGTAATCGAGAATATTCGAATTAATTAAAGGGAAGTTTGCAAGGTTATTTTCAAGGACATATCGTAGATCCTGTGGAAGTATCATTCAGTTTCAATGTCGTCGGAGGCTATAACTGGATACTGTTGATGTTGGCCGCATGTTGGCGCAGTTACACGAAGCGAAACGATGATTTAAAGCGACGGAAAGATTTTTTTTTTTTTTTTTTCTTTCTTTTTATTCGTTTCCCGTCCAGAGCAGGCAGGAACTTGTAATAATTTCACAGGACGATTCGTTTTACGATCCTTAACTGAGAATTACTGCCTACGTAAACGACGACGATAACGTACGTAGAAACGTATCGTTCATGGATTTATTGACAACACGAAGAGTGCATCCTCTTGATGAATCGTTCATAGAATCGTACAACTCGAGCCACCAAGTGAAGCGGAACGTTATTAAAGGATCGCTTATGAAGCAATTAAACAAGTAGCGATAATCTTGCAGACTTTTCAATTTCCGATATATATATATATATATATATATATATATATATATATATATATAAACATATCATAATAAATTTTATATATATATATGAAAAATTGAAAAGTCTGCGATTTACGATACTATATCGCTACTAACGAATATATATAACTATTATATATGATATAATAATATATAAAATAATATATACATATTATATATATTATAAATCTATTAATATATATATTTATATATAATGCATATATTTGTTTTTTCTTATTCGTATATAGTTGTATCTTTTTATAAACTTATCTTTTTATTTTTTTTTTCAATCCAGAAAGATAATTTAAAAGAAATGTATGAGATAATACTAAAACAAAATTTAAGATATGCTCGAGACACAAAGATAAATATAATTTCGTTCGAATAATACACGATGCTCGAAAAATAATAATTCATAAATCAATATTCGTAGAATCATTTTTATTGTTGTCACCTATTTATATAGAAAATAAAGAAATACAAATTATATCTTTCGATTGTTAAACGAAGTAAAAGTTCAGTGAAAATTCTTCGACGTTACTTTCTTAAATAATTAATGACACGGCATCGAGTTAATTAGTTAATTGAAAGCCTACGTTGTCTCTACCTACGTGATTTGATTTTTTTAATTTTTCTTTTCTTTTCCTTTTTCTTTTCTTTTTCTCTTCCAACGTAGATTATTCTTTTTTTTCGACGTAGATCCTTGGAAGATCGACAAGGATGAAGATGATAAGTAGAAGAGGATCGAGAAGATTCATAAGTGTAAAAATGAAGAACGAAGAACGGCAGATGTTATTGCTGCTACATACTAGCTAAGGAGGCGGTTCAGTGCTGCGCAACAGATGCGCTATTTGAATATGTCGAACTCGTCTGACCACTCGCTGCGAACTCTCCTTTCGCGGCCTAAGATCTATCGAACGATTCAAAAGTTATTTATCACGTTACCATGCACCTAGATAAGCAACTAAGAAATTTTTTATTCGAACGAAGATCTAACGGTAACTGGTTTCTAATAATAATACATAGGAGAAACATCGTAGCTTCGAAATCTTGTAATAAACTTCGTCTATTCTGTCGAAATTTAAAATTATAAATAAAAAAACAAAAGAAAAAAAAAAGAAAATAGTTTATTGAAGAAAAATAAAATTTGTTGAATAAAAACGGTGAGAGTTTATGAACGTAGAATTTTGTTTTGTTTTCTTTTTTTCTTGTAACAAAATTTAGAAAAATAAAGCTTGTCTTTTTTTCTTTCTTTTTTTTTAATATCTTTCGCAAGAGAAACGAGATAAAACTGTATATTTAATAATTTATTGTATAAGGTGGATTATCGAAGAACGTTTCTACCAATCAGAAAATTTTGATCCAACCTGTATAATTTTATTGTCAAAAGTAAACATTCTCATTTAATGAAAGTTTACTAGAAATCATGTTTTTTTCATGAGAGAAAAGAAACTTTTGCGATAACTTACGAATTATTACAGTTTGGTCCTATCTTTTTGAAAATTAAGTGAAAGTCACCTTTCTCTCTCACTCTCTGTATATGTGCGTGTGTGTGTGTATCTCCTTTTATTATCGATCAATAACGTCATTCTCTCAGATGTTACGAACACCAATGAACATGAATGTAATTCTTGTTTGTCTATAAGGTGACGCAAATTCATCGACCTCGATCATATGAAAATGGAGAAAGTGAAGCAACTAAATGGATACGCTCTGTCGAATTAATTTTGAATGAACAAGCTTCATATATGTGTGTGTATATATGTATGTACACACTTATACATTTATATAATATATATATATAGATACTATATATGTCTCTATATACTTTGTATTTATTTTATTACAATTAAACAACCTAATAATCAAATGAATATAAGAAAAAAGTGATTCAAAGAATGCTCTTTTGCATTTTCTTACTTTATTAAGGATATTTAAAAAAGGATTCCAAGATGGGACAAGTTTTTAACGATTTTACGATACTCTTGAGATGAAACCTTGAAAAGTTTTATTATCAAATTTATTATCGTTTATTGAACCATCCTGTATTCATTTTGATGATCTTGCACATACACATAAATGTAGACACACATACACATGCACACACACACACACACACACACACACACACACACACACACACACACACACACACACAGATACAGATACACATATGGTATAACAAAGATAGAAAAAGAGAGAAAGAGATACAGAAGAAGTTTCGTGTATAAACGCATGCACACGCACACAAATATAAATTGTACATATATAATGTATATGAACGTGGTATGTAAACTTATGGTAGAGAATCTAGCTGCGACTTTTACTTTTACGATTCAAGCGTGGGCAAAGCTCACGTCACTGTCCACAAGACGTTCAACAACCCACACGATATCCTTGTTTTAAGGACATTTCTATGTCCAACGAATTGTTTTTGCAAACGAAGGAGTACCGAAGAAAGGTAAAGAAGAAGAATGAAAAAAAAAAAGAAAAGAAAAGAAAAAGAAAAAGTTAATAATAGACGGTGACAATTAGAAAGCCGTAGCTGATCGTAAAACATTCGAATGTTTTTCTTTCATTGCGATTTAACACGATAGCAATGCAAAACTGTGGAAAGGATCTAAATTCAAGGACGTTCGCTTCGGAGAAAGCCTCGTGAATTTTTCATTCGAATGATACGAGTCTATAATTTAAAAGACGCGCTCTCGTAACGATGAGACAATTTGTTATAAAATAATTATTGGTTAGCGAGGGAAATTGAGATGATACGTATGTAAAATGAGAGAACGTGATCGTGTATTCGTTTCTTTTTTTATTTTTTTTTGCGAAGAGAAAATTTGTATACTTTTGCTCTTCAATGCATGATTTATTTTTTTATTCTTTTTCTTGTTTGGAAATTTTTATTATACTTTAATTAGAGTTAAATTTTTTATGAAATTTAATTAAAAGAAAAAAATTATATGTTATATCGCTTACATTAATTAATAAATAAAAATTATGGATATATATATATATCTATAATTTTTATTTTATAGTGTGTGTACACACACACACACACACACACACACACACACTATAGAAAAAATATATATATAAAATTTCTAAAAAAAAATCATATATTATACAGGATAGTATTATTATTGTTATTAATATTTTTCTTTTTTTTTTCTATGAATTCCTTTGCTATATATATCTCGAATGCAAGTGAAAGATAGAAATGTGAGAAAAGTTGAGAAAACGTGTAGATACTATTATAAACTCTCGTCTATTACACGCGATACCATTAATAACGGGTATATAAAATGTATGTAAGAAGTAAGAGAAGCACGAACTTATTTGCACCGTTAACTGGATATTCAAGCGTAAGATTCAGTGTGAGACAAATGAGGTGCCGCCTTACGAAACACTTGGTGAAGGTGCTCGCCAACGACGACGACGACAACGACGACGACGACAACGACAACGACGATGACGACGAAGACACACGCCTTTCCAGTAGGCCGTAGAAAAAAAAAAATAGAAAGAGAGAAGAACGAACGGTTAGCTGTCGTGAAGATTGAAGTGTTGATGTTGCTCGTTAATCCATCAAGAATCGTTTTCTTTTCACTATTTTTTTTTTATCCAGCGACAAAAATGATCTATTGGCGATAAACTAAATCTTTTTTCGTCATTTTATTAAAATCTAGTTAAATATAGAAATGTGTGTGTGTGTGTGTGTGTGTGTGTGTGTGTGTACATGAATGCGTATATACACACATGTATAAATGATATATATTATATATAGATTTTTTATGGTTAATTTTATTTTTTAAATTGTTACGAGCTAGACCTGTAGAATAATTTCTACAATTTAAATTAATTTAATTTATTTTTAATAATTTTTTTTTAATTTATTTAATTTACATTAACTTATATTTTCAAGTAATTTATTTAGGAACTTTTTGTCCAATCTTTTAAGTATTATACGTTGAATAAAATTTTTATAGAAATAATATATCATAAGTAATAATAAGAATTGTAAAAATAGAAAAAGAAAGAAAAATATAATTTCGAGCAAGTCCGACGACGACATGAATACCAAACTTACGTAAGTGTTTACCGGACAACGTGTGATCTATGTCTATGAAAACGCATACATACGTGAAAAGTCACACTTGAGAATGGTTACGTAAGTGCAAGGGATGGTTACTCAAAAGCACCATATTTGGATGCTTCTACTTAAGTTGAGATCTACCTTGAACTAATCCACAGGTTAGCTATTCCAAACACGACGAGCGCAATTTATGTTAATCTCATGGATCGAGAAAACCATTCCTTTTTTTTTCCTCCATATTCTTCGACTCAATTTTCTCTTTGTATGTGTCTTTCTCTTTCCGTCTCTTTTTTCCTTTCTTTCTAGTTTGGTATATCGTTTCTTGATTATTTTTATACTAATAATTTTAGTATCGTTGTAGTATTAACTTCGATTGCATGATTAATATCTCTCTTATCATTCATACTTCGATTGGGAAAAAAAAAAAAAAAAAAAAATTCCATAAATATTATACTTAACGTTACTTTCATATATTATCACTTCTCATTTTACTTATAATATTTTTTTAATAATTTATTATCTAATAAAAAATATCTTCTATAAGAGATTTAACTTTTTATGTTTTTGGGAAATAAAAGATTCCAATAGATTCACTCGCGATGATTTTTTTTTAATAAGCTGACCTTTTAAGGGGCACCTTCGAATGTTCAGAAATATAATAATTGCTTAAGAAGGGATTGTAAAATTGCTCACGGTCCATCGTATACGGTCGATCGCACGCCCACGACGACCTCGAGGAATCGGCCGTGGACGTAGAGGTCAAAGACTTCCCTCGCCCTGTGCGAGCTAGCCTCTCACGAACGTCGGAGTCCCTTCTATGTTTCACGACAAATCGTTCCCTTTGCCCTTAACCATGGTATCCCTTGAATTATCCTTGCTCTTTCTGTCTCCCGATTTTAACGTCATTAAAAGATTACACGTAACGTTTAGTAAATTTCTAAAAATCGATGTTTTTGTTAACTTACTAGATGTCATATATTTTTTTTAACAATTTATCCTTTAAGAATATATCATTAGAAAATTTCACTCACAAATGAAAAAAAGTTAATTAAGTCCGTTACCGATATTCGACGTTACATGTTATGTTTACTTGCGTATCTTAAACTTTAAACACCATTTTTTTTTTTTTTTTGAAATTATTTATTATTTCTTTTTCATGTCGGTGTCAATGATATTTTGAAAATTACTGGAATCGATTTTAATGCAATTTCACACGATTATTTAGTTGTATCTTTTTTCTTTTTCAGAGTTATAGCCTTTTCTTAATGATTAAAATATTTATCAAAGATCTTATATTCTTTTATTAAATGAATGTATTAAAAATCGGTTTAATCCTCGTTAATTCAATCCTCATCTAATTTTAATATGTAATCGTTAGATAAAGGAATATAACGCGTATAATAAAAATTACATAACAATTAATATCGTACTAAGGAAATGAAATATGTGTGTGTATGATTTGATAATTATGAAAAATTAATTTATCGTTTAAATAATATTTTCATGTAATTTTCTAAATAAATACTATCGATTTCTTATTAACGAGGTTTCAAAACTCTACGAAATTTCCCTTCGTACGATTCGCTTTCTTTTTACTTTCATCTCGGACTATAAACGAAGCAATTTGCATAAAAATGTAAGTGTCGAGAAGATCGCACAAAAAATAATCGAACGAGCAAAACCAAACGAAAACATTTCTAGTCATCGTCGTTGTTTACACAGGCTAGATCAAAAGTTTCACGACTTGTACTTTTTACAATGCGAAAAAAATTATTAGCTTAAAAAATATTAAAAAAAAGAGCTATCTAATCGATTTCTAATATCATCTATTAATTTTTTATCCATCTTGTACAAATACGTGACAATGATTTTTTTTTGTTTTTAATGAAAAATCGAACGTTTCATCTCTTCTGATATTCACATTTCATTCGATATCAAATGTAACCATTCTAATTATCACTAATAACGATCATAGATCATATAAGGTTATCGATCGCCCGAGGATCGTTGTAATTTTTTTCGATCGACGCAAATCGACGATTTCTCTCGATGGTTTCTCTCATCTTTGACGATATTTTTTCATCCGATCGTTCCGCACCTTCATCCTTTTACGATTTATTCCAGTGATTAAAATAAAGATAAAAATCATTACAGAGAAAGACAGAAGAGACGGAAGAAGAGAAAAGAGAAAAAAAAAGAATCGAACGTGCCTCAGAGATTCGTTTATCTTCTAAACAGTACAATCACAATCACGATCGTACATACCTATCTTACCATTTAGAATCTAAATTCGCTTATAGTATATATAGTAATATAGTATATATAGTAAGTACTATTTAATAAATATATAGTATATATACTAAATACTTATCTAAACAGATAAGTACTTACTATATCTACTTCTAAGCATGTAAATATTTAATGTGTGTCTGTGTGTATATACGTATAGATAAAATATTAAATTCTTCGATAAAGTAATATCAATAATTTCAATAATGAATATTTCAATAAATATATAACTGCTATTACTATTACTATTATTACAGCACAACGTTAATTAAAATTATTTATAAGATATAAGAAATATTGCAGAATATTGATCCTCCAAATTATCTATTATACTTATTAATGATTCAACCCAATGATTAAATAAATAAATAAATAAATAAATAAATAAATAAATAAATAAATAAATAAATAAATATCAAATTGTTTGTATAAGAAGGTCTTACCCATTACATACGTATATACACGTGTGTATGCATTTATATATTCCCTTTCTCTCTCTCTCTCTCTCTCTCTCTCTCTCTCTCTCTCTCTCTCTTTCTCTCATACTCGTACTCGTGCGATCCTCGTAAGAAGGCTGCGAGTCCGGTCACATAACGGTCCAGTTATGGTATGGCGAGGAAGCGATCTCTCGCCTCGACACACGATTCCTTCGTTACACCAACGTGCCCTCCCCCTCCTCCTTCTTCTCCTTCCCTCTCAACCCACCCTCCCCACCCTTCACCATCTTCTTCTTCTTCTTCTTCTTCTTCTTCTTCTTCTTCTTCTTCTTCTTCTTCTACCGCTTCCTTCTCTTTGGTATGTCCTTCTCCCACTATACTCGTCCTTCTCCGCAATCTCTTCGTCTTCTTCTTCTTCTTCTTCTTCTCTTCGTCTTCGTCTTCTTCATCTTCTTCTTCTTCCTCCACTTCTCTTTTACCTCTATCGAGTCTCCTCTCAGCATGTACTCACGCGTGTATTCACGCCTCAGCGAGCTTTTTTCAAGCCGCCTCAAGCGAGTACGTACAAGCACGAACGATCGTTAAGCTTCGTCACGCTCAAAGTCCCATGTGTGCTCTTACGTATACCTCGAATTTTGTCCAATTTAAACTTCCATTGATATTTTGCTATATTTTTCTTTTTCTTTACCTTTTTCTCTATGTTTATCAATACTAACTCGATGTTAAGTAAGATATAGATATATATGTATGTATGTATTTATTTATTTATTTATTGTAGGTCGTTTGTGTTTGACCGAACTTAAGGAAAATTTGATTAAATGTCTATCTAGTGGTTATGATTATGGTATTTCTTGATCATATGTTTTTATAAAGATGCGTCTTACTTCTCGTATTATATAAAAGTATTATTGAGATTTATTTACGTAATACTATGTATAATGTGTATCATATGTAATACGTAAAGTATCTTTTAAAAAATTAACTGGTATACTAATCTAATGAATCTATAAAATAGGAAATATTTTTCTCTATTTATTTATTTTTTTCTTAATTTAACTTCTTCTATAAATATTTATTAGTTTCTCTTTATTTTATTATTATTTGTTAAATTATTTAGAAAAAGACAATATATATGGTATCTTAGTGACGTACAGGAATGATAAAACGAAAAGAAACTCACCAATTCGGTAGGCATCGTGTTGCAGGATCTCAAAGGCAGGTTGTAAGTTATCGGCGAGGGTTGACTTCTGTATTCCTGCAGACAGGAACTATTTTTCGACAAACCTCGTGGATAAACCAAACCGTGAAAGTCGGTTCTACCCTCGGTCGAAATATGCACGATTATCGATTCGCTCGCACACTCGATTTGCACCGTGCTCGCTATCGCCGCGGTTGCTGTAAATAAAAAAAGAAATTTATAAATAATTTCATCCAATCAAAACCATTAAACTTAGAAAAAAATATATATACGTCTATGTGTCTTTGTGTATGTGTGTGTGTGTGTGTGTGTAATTACATAATTACAACACGTTAACAAATATGACGTGGTCCAACATAGCAATCAAATTTTTTGTATTAAATTTCGCAAAAAATTTTGCAATTATATTCCCGCTTTGTTATTTACTTAATAAGCAGTATATGTTTCTTTTTTTCTTTAAAAATATCTACACAAACAAATCATGGATTACAGCATTTACGATAGATGCAAACGCGTAATTTCTACTACGATATTAATTAGAAGGACGAACATTAATCTTACGTTGGCCAGACGCGCTAATGCGAGGCTAATTCGCTTAGTCGCGAACACCGATCGTTCCCTGTAAAATTAATATAACGGTATAGGCCCGGATCGAAGAATCAATTAAATCACTGTAACCTATTGTTCGCCATTTTCGCACGATCTATGGATGGTACGTACAACGAAGATAATTGTGAATGTTATCAAAAACGTCGCATTTTTTAAAAGAAATTTTCAAGTAAAAAACATTTAAAGTATATTACTTGTCTAAGTCATTATTTCGCTTTAAAACACTATCTCATGGTTAACTTAAGTTCTTTAAATAAGAACCTGTAATTTTTGTTTGAAGAATTTGTTTACTCTATCTACTATTCAAGACAGTTAATGTAGATTAGATAAAAAACTTAGAGCAGATAGAGATATAGGATATGACAGGACTAGACAGAAGCGAATAACATCGAATAGGATTAAACAAAATCGGATTGGATCGAATAGGATCAAATAGGATCGAATAGGAGTAAATAAGTTCAAATAGGACCGAAAAAATATAGAATAGAATTAATTAGAATCGAAAAGAATCGAAAAGGATCAAATAAGATCCTATTTGATTTTATTCGATCCTTTTCGACTCTATTTCATCCTATTCAATACTATTCAATTTTTGTTCTATTTTATTCGATCCTATTCAGTTCTTTTCTATTCCATTCAATCCTATTGAATTTGTTTTCGATTCTATTCGATCTTATTCGATCCTTTCTTATTTTATTCTGCACTACTCTTTCTTGTTACGTTCTGCTCCTTCTTGTTCCATCCTATCCTATATTTCTACTTATCCTTTTTTATCTAAACGATGTTAAATATCGTAAAGATCGTATGAAACCCTTATTTTCTTTCTCTATTTCTTTGTTTTTTAAAATAAAATACTGTTGAAAAACTACAGATTGTCATATATCACATATTTTATATTAAATATTTTATATTAATTTATATATATATATATATATATATATATATATATATATATAAAATATATATACACACGTGTATAAATTATGTATTTAAATTTGCTAAATTTATTAAATCTCTATATTTTCCTCTCTATTTTTAATTGATTGACTTTGAAATACTCTCATAAATATTTATTAGACCACAGTAATTTTTATCTTTAACCATGAAAAAAAAATCTCGAAGATCTACCTTAACTTATTACAAAATTTTGATGAAAATCTAAAGACTCCTTACTCGTTGACCCGTAACCAATTAGCTGTAAACTCGATAAAAGCATTATCAAAGAGTTAAAAAAAAAAAAAAGAATAGAAAACTTATCTTTCTTACCGTCAGCCATGAAATATAACGGTGGCTAAGTTGAAACGGAATTTACGGAACGCGAGCAGTTTGTCTTTGAGTTAGGAGTCACGTAAGCTGGATTCTAAACGTGCAATGAAACTCGAGCAATGAAGAAAATGGATTGAATAGAAAACGATCGTTCGAACGCAAAGTAGTCGTGACGTTGAATCGTCAGACGACTACTACCGGAATATCATTTGCTAGAATTCTCCGCTAATAATAAGAATCATCGGTCATATTATCATTATCATTCAGCCACGGAGACAATGATGAGAGAGTCATGAACTTGACTTCGTTGTCGTTCGAGTTAGTCACGTCGAAACAGTCGTTACCTTTTCTTCTCTTTCTCTTTCTCTCTCTCTCTCTCTCTCTTTCTCTCTCTTTTCCTCTTTCTCTCTCCACCAAATTAATTCGATTTTTTTTTACATTTTTTTTTCTTAAATCTATCGATCTCAGGAAATTAAAATTTAAAGGATGTTCTTGAACATTTTATTTTGTTAAAAAGAAAAGAAAAGAAAAAAAAAAAGAATTGTGTAAATTATTCAAAATTTTTATAAAGTTCAACTCTACGGTAATCATATTGATGATAAAATTTTACTTTTCATTTAAGAAACGTCGTTAAAAAAGGAAAAATGTAACGATAAGATATTATTATTATTATTATTATTATTATTATTATTATTATTATTATTATTTAATAGTAAAAAAAATGGAATAAACAAAGAATGTCGTAAGAAGTAAAAGGTCGATCGAGGAGATAAAATTAAATGAAGATTTTCGTAAGATGATCGAGACGTCGTGTAGGTTATTAAATAATTCTCAAGAAGAAGTTGGTAAAATGGAAGGAGAGATAGAGGTAGTAATTATCCGCACGTGAAAAGATCAAACGCGTTCTCGCGGTAAAGAATAAGATGAAAAAAAGAAGGAAAAGAAAGAAAGAAAGAAAGAAAGAAAAGAAGGAAGAAAGAAAGGAAGGAAGGAAGAAAGAAACAAGCGAGACAATCGAGTCACGTTGGGCCAGGCGCCGTCGTCGGAAATATCGAAGTGGGACCGAAAAGGACTCTTCGTGCCACGAGAATCCACGGGTTCGTCGACCGGCCATTTCCCTCCTCTTTCTCTTCTTCCTCTTCCTCATCTTCTTCTACTACTTCTTCTTCTTCTTCTTCTTCTTCATCTCTTTCACGCTTCCACACGATTTATTTTGGTTTTTCGACACCACCAATATAGCGGTCCATCGAATAAAAGAAGAAACAGAATAGAAGAAGAAGAAGAAGAAGGAGAGAGAGAGAGAGAGAGAAATCCATAAGATTTTTATAGTCCTTCACGTTCTTTTACAATTAAAGATATTTAGATCTTAGTCCATCGATGTTATGTGTGTATGCGTTATTTTTTTTTTTTTTTTTGTAATATTCGTTTATATTCGGATATTTTTGATTAGATACTTTAATCATTTTCAATAGTTCACTTATTTTTAAATTTATTAAATTTAATAAACTCTAATTACTGAACTCATTAAGATTGATTAATAGAATCGTTCGATATTTTCTCGTACAATTTAAAAATTGTAGCGATTAAGATTAATAATTTATATAAATTTATCTTCATCTCTCTCTTTTTCTATGTTTCTTTTCTTTCCTTTTTTATTTTCTTCGATCGACGTTACTCTTTTATTCCTATATAAATTACCTCGGAGTAAATTACTTTGATCAAGAATTAGATAAATTCAAACTGAATAATTTATAGATTCATCCTCTTTTCTTTTTCATTCTTTTTTTTTTTTACTCTATTCGACTGAGATTACTTTATATTCCGTGTATAAATCATCGTCTCGAAATCGTCTTAAATCACTTATATCCAAAATTAAAGAAATAAGAATGATTTATAGATTTGTCTTTACCATTTTCATTTCTTTTTCATTTTTTGTGACTGAAACCCCTTTCATCTCTTTCTCTCTCTCTCTCTCTCCCTCTCTCTAAATATAAATCACCTTGAAGTAAATTACTTCGACGGTAATATAAATCCGTCTTGGTGGTCGAGAAAAAAAGATAGAAGGAAAAAAAAGGAGAACAAAGAGGTTAAATTCGCGTGTAAAAAGGCGTGAAATAGGAAGGAGTAGGATCTACTGTAGAGGTAAGAAAAGGGAAAAGAAAGAGAAAAGGAAAGAAAAGGTAATCGAGAGGAGGATGAGGAAAGAGAGAGGGAGAGAGAGAGATCGTTATCAAGAGAGGTGAATCAGAAAGATAGAGTCTACGTTTTAGCGGCGACAGTGAGACTTGAGTGGTGCTCAAGTCACGCCGGAAGTCTAGGGTACTTGACCTTAAGGTCCGCTTCCATGGCTAGAGAACTTCTTTCTTTGTTCATACCATGAAGTAAAAGAAGAAGAAGCATCCCGATGTTAGCACCGACGCAGAACGACCATAAAAATGGTAATGAGTCAACCATTGCCGTTGTCATCGTAGTTCGACTCATCCTCGACTTTTTCTTTCTTTCTTTCTTTCTTTCTTTCTTTCTTTCTTTGCCAATGATCGTACGCCATTTTCACTTTTTCTCTTTCTCTCTCTTTCTCTCCCTCTCTCTCTCTCTCTCTTTCTTTTTTTCTATCTCTCTATCTCTATCTCTTTCTTCGAAAGGAAAAAAGAAGGAAGGAAGTTGAAGACCTGAAGGAACGACACAAAGGCGTGTCGAGGTTTTCCTCTCGTCTCTGCAATTCGCAAACGACACGCGAGTCTCGACTTCCGGTCTCCTCTCTTTCTCCTTCTCCTTCTCTTTCTCTTTCTCCTTCTCCTTCTCCTACTCCTTCTTTTCCTTTTCCTTTTCTTTCTTCTTCTTCTTCTGCTTCTTCTTCCTCGTCCTTTCCGTTTGTACCACGTACCGAGAAATCACCAATTTTCGTCGAATTAATCTGCAAGTACTACTTGCATTCCTTTCGACCGACGAAAAGATATTCCCAAGAAATTTCTCATAAATTTATATTATTTTATGCGTTTAATATTTTTCTCTTGCGCTTCGTAATAAAAATACATTTATATTCTTATAAAACATTCGCACGTGTCTTTTTTTTTTTCAAGTTTTATTTTTCAAGTAAACTTTTATATTTTATTTTCTTTCTTGTCGTAATGAAAGTTCGTTTATATATTCTTTTGAATATTCTGAATAGTTAGATGTATTATTTCTTACGAGTTTGTGCATTAATGGGAATTCAAAAAAAAAAAAAAAGAAAGAAAAGAAAAATTAATAAATATATTCATATTCTTAGAAATCTCTTAAGTTTCGTTATATTCTTATTAATACAAAAAATGTTTGTTCACATTCTTATAAATATTCAAGTTTGTTATATGTTTCGTTATTTTTCAATCCTTTTTGAAATTAATGAGAATCCAACAAGGAAAGTAAAAATTAAAAAATATAAAAAAAATATAAAAAAAAGTCACCGAAAAAAAAAATCATATTGACTATGCATGAGACGACGACAAGATTTTTCTCGAGCGTCTCGTTCGACTGATGTAAAAAGAAGATATACCGTTCGTTCGTCCATTACTTAGAAAAACATAGCACCATCCGTTTCACTAGGTTTCAGGAATGCAAATTCGACGTTACACGCATCCGCGAACCACTCGCACGCACATACATTATGTTCTATAATTATGCGCGAAGCGTTCTCGCGCATATATATACTTAATAAAACCGGCTTACGTATCTATTGACCCGTTCTTTCTAAGGAAAATCATGTGAAACGGGAAGGTTGATTAATTTGCGAATAAAATTCCTGAATTTCTTCAGGAAATTCATTCTCGTTGAAAGGGAAAAAGAAGAAAAGAAAAGAAATAAAAACAACAAAAATGAATCGGAAATTGTTGCATCTCTTTCGATTCGCTCTTTTGCTTTTACATTTATCCAATCGTTAAAGTTAAAATTTTTATTTAAAAAAAAATCTCTCTTTTTTCAATATTCGATATCCGTCTCGCGTTGCCGACACATTCGTTAGATTATGTCAATCTTACGAAGATGAAAAAAAAAAACTCTGTAATTCTTATTTTCTACTTTATCTAAAAAGAAAAAAAGAAAAAGGAAAAAGAAATACTGATATAGACGCATCTTTCTGAACGAATTTTTCACTTCTATTTCATCAAGAAAGAAAAATAGAAAAAAGAACATTGCCTCAATTTTTAATGACCGATACATCCTGATGACGCATATTCACTGGACTACGTCAATCGTAAGAAATAGGAACGAAGGAACATATGAAAAAGGAAAAGATACGAAAAAGAAAAAAAACAAAAGAAAATGGTAGAAAAAATGAAAAGAAAGGGAAAATAAAGAGATCCATGAGAAAAAAAAGGAGACACGTAGATCGTTCGATGGCGTACGCGTTACAAGACCGAAAGTCGACGTACCGAGACGCACAGTTATGCAAGAGCTCGGTACCCTCCGTGCGTGAGATTTTAATGCACTGCGATGAACACGAGTGGCATAATATATCGGACTCCCAACCGATCGTCAACTTCCTGTCAACGTTAAATATGAGTTCCTCCTTTTCTACATTAAATTTGAGAAACATTGACAGTGAAATATATATATATATGCATAAAAAGATAGAAAGAAAAAATAGAAGAGTTACGAAAAATGATGTTAATATCTTTTCATTTAAGACAAACGAGGTTTAAGGTTAAAGTTTAATCGTAAACAATAGATGATCGTTCGTTCGTGACGAAGATCGTGGAAAAAATAATAAGGATTTAACCTCGGTAACGAAACGATAGCAACGATCTGAAATTCAGCAACTGATTTGCATGATCATCCGCTCATCTTATTACGGAAGCTTAAAGCGCAATAGTTATTTCGAAAGTCACGAGTTTTTTCTTTTTCTCTCTCCCTCTTTTTTATTTTTTATTTCCCTTTTCACCCTTCATGATATCTCGTGTAACTCTTAATTCACACGCTTATAGGGTGGTTAATACATGTGTATGTATATATACATACGTCTATTTCTTGAATTTT
Source organism: Vespula vulgaris (assembly GCF_905475345.1). NCBI lineage: Eukaryota > Metazoa > Arthropoda > Insecta > Hymenoptera > Vespidae > Vespula > Vespula vulgaris. Next base: position 15,705,444 of record NC_066586.1, on the reverse strand, counting down.
ATCTATTCTATTATCAGATAATTCAGTGTTTGTTCATATCCAAATTTTTATTAATAAATATTATTAATAATAATAATTATAGATTATAATTACTTTTTTATAATTATGTATATTATAATATATCATATATAATGATAGTATATTAACTAATACAAATGATAAGTATAACTTTCATGTTGTAATTTTCTTGTAGAAAATAAAAAAGAAAAAAAAGTAAGCTACAAATAGTTAAAAAAAAAAAAAGAAAAGAAAGAAAGAAGAAAGTAAAAAGGATTTTATTCATCCTGAATTTCTACCTAGTGGGATAGGTACCGTTGAAATCTCGAAACGAAACATTCTTGGAGTCCGTTTTGCAAGAGATGCTACGAGATGATCTCTCGCAGAAGCGTGTACCACTAGTTGCACTTCTTCGAAGGAAAATTGCAGCGAACACGGTTCCATGAATTCCGTTAGGCCTGCAAACGCCTTTCCATTGGCTTGCTTCTGCCATTATAACTGTCACAGAGTACGCAATTCGTATTTATACCCCGTCCACCTAGCGATCCCGCTAACAACCGGAAGTGACATCAAAACGTCGTCGCATCACCTCTGTGTTATCTCTTACTCGTTGAAACGATGGATGAGTCTTTTAATTTTGCTTACTCATTATACTTTTTAATCGGTGGCTCATCCTGACTCTTGCCATTCACCGATAATACGGTACCTTTGTATTAAGTCCTTCTTAAAGGATAAAAGAAATGAGATAAAGACAAATAAAAAAAAAAAGAAAGAAAGAAAGAAATATTTTCATTCATCCTTCACTTTCGGTTTCTTCGTTAATAGAGACAGAAATATACACGATGGTATTTAAATATATGTGAATCTAAATAAATTTGATTTTGCGTAGATTATATGCTCGATTTAAAACTATTCGAATATACAAAAATTCAATAATTCATATCGATTGACATAATTCTATATTCTCGCCTTAAATGCATTAAAATATAAAGAGATTCTATTGTTGAAACCAAACACCGTATTCTCGACCCGAATATGTATAATATAAAGTCAATGTATATCTATAATTCAATCTCAATTATTATTTCAATCCAAGTATATTTAACTATATTATTGAAATAAATAAAAATTCAATTATTCAAACTCCATAATATTCTCAGCTCAACGATATATAAATATACATACAGATAGTTATTTATCATTAAACATTTATTCAAAAATAATGAATAGATTTATACGTACGATTGCAAAGTAAATAGGTTATTTTACGTGAGAATATATCAGCTCTAACGATTAATTCTTATTCAACAATATCCTCAATTCAAATAATAAAAACTCAATAATATCCAACCTTGATTATGTTCAAATGAATATAAATTAAATAATTCAAACTTAACCATATATAAATATACCTACAGATAATTATTTGCCATTAAACATTTATTGAAAAATGATGAATAGATTTATACAAATGTCTTTAGACATCACGCTTGCAATGTAAATAAGTTATGTTACGTGAGAATATATCATCTAACGAGATATAGCCCTGCGGGTGAGAATGCCTTAAGCGTCTACATAAGTACGCTCTTCCGTTCCTCGTCGGACACTCGTTTTCCGTTAAAGTTAGACAGCTCTTAGAGAGACACCTATCTTATTTCATTCCCTTCCCCTCCCTCTCCCTCTGATCTCACTATGAATAATCACGGCAATTGTTCTTAATTTTCTCACGTAGCACAAACAAGGAATTATCTTCCCCAATGATTGGAATTATGTAACCGGATGTTTGAACGTTTCAGTCAAACGAAGGACTCCTCCTTTACTTATCGAGATAAATAACAAGATTATTTTAAATCGAAGATTAACATAATTTCGTAGTTTCTCTTTTCTCTTTTTTCTTTTTCTCTTTTACATTTTTTTTCTTAAATTTTATAAAAATATTTCTTTTTTCTTTTTTCTTTTTTATGATTTATCTTCTGACACGTAAAGGAATAAAAAGAGTTATGTATATTTCATAAAGCCTATCTATATCTTTTATCTAGAGAAAAAAGAAATATATTATGAAAGAGGTAACATCAGATGAGTACATAACGAACAATACGAAATGAACGTGTTAATCAGAAAAGGAAATAAGATAGGAATATACACGTTCGAAGTATCACATAAAAAGTATAAATATATCATTCTGACTACCACCATCATCGTTGTCCTCGCCATCATCGTCGTCATCATCACCGCCATCATCGTCGTCGTCATCATGAATAGATTCATTAATTTGCTTTTATTTGAGTCATTTTAGAAAAAGCATAAACGATTATGGCGGACAGCACGTAATTAATTGTACAGTTATCTACAGTGAAGTGCTTCCTGTAACTCGACACCAGTCGAACGTTAGTAAGATCAAGAAGGATCAAGAGGACGAAAGAGATAGATACAGAGAGAGAGAGAGGGAGAGAGGGAGAGAGAGAAAATCTCTCGATGGATCGAACAATTTTTTCAAGAATCATTTGCTATTAATTTCAAGAAGAGTAGAACTCGTTCGTTAAATCTAAGATCTTCATCTTCGTTCGTGATCCTTATTTATATAAATTAATAAACATCGATCTTATTATATTTTATTTCATTTTTTTTTCCTTTTTTTTCTTTGGATTATTAAAATTTTTATTAATATATATATATATATAGTTCGATTAACAGAACATATATAAATATATGTGTGTACGTATATAGTTATATATAGAAGCCGATGATCGTTCACAGATAAAATGCAAATTCGATCACGTAGGAGGTAGAAGATGATACGTGAATCATTATTTACGATCGTTCATGCGAATCGTTACGTAATCGACGCATTAAAAGTTACGTTGCTGTAACTTCGCAAGGACATCCTTGCTGCGTGCATCCACGCAGGATACGTTAAGGAAATAGAAAAATCCTTGATTTGCGATCCGTGTGATAAAGAGGAAGAGAGGGAGAGAGGGAGGAAAGAGAGAGAAAGAGACAGAGATGTTTAAAGCTTATTGACGTACGAAGACTTGCTATTAAACGGTGTCTCGTTATATAGTAATGAAGTATTTTTCAGCGTGTATAGAGAGACTTATTGTTAGTACTATAATAATTTACTAAGAGGAGTTTACGACGGAGTGTGTATTAAACGAACGAAGAACGACCAAAGGAAATGAGAAATGTTCATTCTCAAACTGCTTTCCGTATCTATTTATTACCTTCCATTAACAATTCAGATGATTTTTTTTTTTAATTTTTTAATATAAATACATCTCTTTCTCTTTCTCTCTCTCTCTCTCGAAAAGTATCTACGGAATACTTATCGTAAAATAACGTTCCCCTTTTTCTTCCTTCAGAAAGCAAAGGAACGAAAAAAAAAGAGAAAAAAGAAAAGAAGAGAAAAGAAAAAAAAATAAAATAAATAAGTAAGCATAAGTGCGGTGTAAAACATAAAAGATAAAATTGCAACAATTTCACGGAAGATCGAAAAAGATCTATGCCTGTTCGAGAGATCCTCTTACGATCTTACGCGAAACGGTACTTGTATATCGTAATCGACTTTAACCGGAGCACGAGTCAATTTTCATGGAAACGTTTTTCTTTCAAATGCCTTAGAAGAAATTGACGTGACCTTGAGAAAGATCTCACCGTGCTTTTTTCGTTAGAAGTCGAGTCGTTCGAACTGCATGGTGGTCCAGGAAAGAAACGAGAAGTTAATCAAGAAAGAAAGAAAGAGAGAGAGAGAAAGAAAGAAAGAGAGAGAGAGAGAGAGATACATAGGTACACAGTGTTGATATGGAAAATATCGAGACGTCGATTATGCTAATTGTAATATTAGCGTGAAGGAGTAAGAAGAAAAAGTGGAAGATGGATAATATCTAAGAAAACTATTGAACTTCTTCCTAAGTATCAACGAAGGAATTTAATACCAAAAAAGAAAAAAAAAAGAAACTTCTTAAATCTTCTTCTTCTTTTTTATTTTTGTTTTTCTTTCATTTTTAATTCCTCCTCCTCTCTCTTTCTCTCTATATGTATGTATTCTCCCACGAAACGAGTACGTAATTACTACTCATCGGTAATACGGGGAACGTATTAATGGATTGCGTGTGTAATTGCGGCCACTCTTAATTGTACTACTTCGGAGTAATTATTTCAGCAATATGGTCGATCGTTCGAGAGATTTATGAGATTTATGGGACCCAATGGGTTTCTTCTTCTTCTTCTTCTTCTTCTTCTTCTCTCTAACACGAGTATAACTTTGATAATGATAATGAGATATTCTAACAAAAGGAAAAGATAGAGTGATAGAGAGAGAAAGAGATGAAGAAAAAGACAGAAAGAAGGAGGGAGAGAGACAGGAAAAAAATGTAAAAGTTTCATTTTGTTCCCTGAAGAATTTTCCTTCGACAGTACCTTTATCTCTATAACTTTAACTGCATATATATATATATATATATATATACACACACACACACACACACACACACACACACACACACACACACACACACACGCAGACACACTATAACTACACATGTACAAATACATACGTTTACGTTACTACGTCGATCGGAAAGAGAGATCGAAAGGAAACTTGGAGGTACGTATCAACGCGAACTATCGTAATTGCGGCAATTCCCTTTTACTCTGGCAACCATTCTTTGGCGGACAACAATGGATCCGATCCACCGATGTTTACTCTTCACGAAAGAAAAAGAAAAATCTACGCGGGGGCGAAGGAGAGGAGAGTAAAAGGAAAGAAAAAAAAAAACAAGAAAAAACTGAGGATCCTGAGGATTCATTAAATTAAAGTAAAAGAAATCCTCGGAGAGATCAGGATCGAGTAGACTCATCAACGATAGTAGCAACAATGGACATGAATCTCTTTCTCTTTCTCTCTCCCTCTCTTATTCTTGTTGTTCTCCAGGAAATAATACAAGATGGCGACGATACGACGTGTTGGGTGGCAAATAAAAAACATTCGACCCACTTTCAACTTGGTCTTATCTCACTTCACGAACGAATTCTTAACACAAAAGCACTGATTGCTCATCATTTACTCGTTTGCTATATGGTTATCCATGAACATCGATCCATCCTTGAATCTCTGGCCCCAGCAAACACTCATTAAAATTTTCATTTTTCTTTCTTTCTTTCTTTCTTTCTTCCTCTCTCTCTCTATTTTTTTTTTTTATAATTTCTCTTTTTCCTTTTTCTTTCTTCGGGAGATCTTACTCTAGGACTCGAACAAGCAATCGAGATGACGGCTTACAGTGGCCTTTTGCAAAAAAAAAGAGATAGAGAGAGAGAGAGAAAAAAAGAGGAGAAAAAAGGCACGCTATTTTCCAAGAGCTAACTCGATTCTCGCAGCCTTGGCTCGACACGCTCCGTTGCAACTTCGTTGTTAGAAAAAGAGAGAGAGAGAGAAGGCGCCTCTTGCGTATCCGCTTTGAAACGGCTGATCCGGTGAACGGTTCCTCTTGTCCATCGTTAATTTCTCATCGTTTTTTGCAATCATTGTATATAAGATATGTATTACTGTTACTTCGATTAATTCCATTTTGAAAAATGAAATACGTGTATCGACGAGTTTTTTTGATTTTTATCATTAAGACGATCGGACTCGTATGGGTGAACAAATTTCTTTCGTGACAAAATCATCATCTAAAATTAACATTTTTCATCGAATAACTTTGACGTTATATCGAGAAAAATTTCATACTTTGCTATTCAATATTTCTCTTATCAAAAAAAAAAAAAAAAAAAAAAAAAATAATAAAAATAACAAAAATAAAATAAAATAAAATAAAGAAAAAAAGAAAAATTATGCAATACGAAATTCGTAGTATAATTACATTTACTTTCGAAAGTGATGAACTTTGTAAAGAAAAAAAGAGAGATGAACGATTAAAATACACGACTTAAAAGTAAACACATTAACGTTATAAAAGTTAACAAATAGATCGTCTCGTTTCTTCGAATACTCGAACACGAGTTTTAATACCATCATGACCGAAGAATGGAAATTCATTCCATCTATCTCGTTTCAGTTGTTCTCCATGGTGGTATCACAGATACGGTTGGTATCTCGATTTAATGCCCAAGGTCGCGAGCAAGAAGCAAGAAAGTTTCTGTTTTATATGGCAATAGCGTTGGTAGTAACAGCAATAGCAATACAACAACAGCAGCAGCAGCAGTAGCAGCAACAACACAAGCAAACAAACAAACAAATAAACAAATAAACAAAGACAAAAGAGTAGAAGAGTTTTAAAGGATGTCATTCGTCACGAGAGAGACCCCATGGGTTGCTCGTTTCTTCTCCCATCTTTGGATTTCCTCTCTTCTAGCAACGGCGTTTCCTGCTCGTAAAATTTTTCACTTTGCCCTCAGCGAGTAGTCGGCAACGGGCTGTAACGCTTGTTTGCGTAATTAATGACAGCGCTCGACCGTACTCCTCTAGTCATTTCTATTTCCGAGCTATACTCGCTAAATCTCTTCCAGGGAATCGGAGAGATGTTGTTGATGTTGACGTTGTTCTCTTCGTCGTGTTGCGTTGCGTTGTGTTATGTTCTTACTCGTCAGGGATTCCCTTATGCTTTTTAAAGAGAAAAAAAGATTTATCTCTCCCTTCGATCTACAAAATAACCTTCAATTATAACTCGATTTATATCGGTCCTATCCGTTTCTCTCTCTCTCTCTCTCTCTCTCTATATATATATATATATATATAGGTGTGTGTGTATATATATATATCTTTCTCTCTCATTAAGATCGCTGAACTTTTCAGAGAATCACAGAGATGTTGTTGATGTTAGTCGTTTTGTTAGTCGTCAAGGATAGTTTTGTATTTGTTAAGAAGTAAACTTTATCTCTCCATTTGATCTACAAAATAGCCCTCAATTATAACGTGAATTATATTTATATATCATTTAGATCGTTGAATTTTCTAAGAATTCGCAGAAATGTTGTTATTGTCGTTATTGCTGTTGCAGTTGTGTTAGTCGTTAAAGATTCCCTTCTATTTTTTAAAAAGTAAATTTTATCTCTCCCTTCCATCTTCTCAATTATAACATGATTTATATCCGTCCTACTCATTTCTCTCTTTCTCTCTCTCTCTCTCTCTCTCTCTCTCTCTCTCTCTCTCTCTCTCTCTCTCATTAAGATTGTTGAATTTTCAAGAAATCGCAAAGATGTTGTTGATGTTGTTTACCGTTGTCTTACTCTTCAAGGATTCTCTTATGCTTTTTAAAAAATAAACTTTATCTCTCCCTTCGATCTACGAAGTACTCTTCAATTATAACATGAGCCATATCGATCCTACTTCTCTCTCTCTCTCTCCCTCTCTCTTCTTTTTTTTCTTTCTCATTAAGAATAATTGCTCACGAAGGTACATTTTAAAATGTACGATCTGATGTGTTTAAATGAATTCTCTACAAATTTGTTATTTTTCTTTTTTTTTTTTATTATCTCTTTTCTTCTACCCTATCCTATAGAAATTAGTTTTATGGTCGTAAAGGCAAAATCGTTTTATGGTACAATTAGATCCATATTCGTCTTACGGTCGATAGAATTAAAAATTTACGATCTGTTTCGTTGAAATTTCGTTGGAATCGATTATCTACATTTGCATTTTCTTTTATTTATCTTTATTATATATTTCTTTTTTTTTTTATTTTCTTCATACACTATATCGTTCATCGAAAAAAGTCCTTTTACGGTATTAAATTCATTCGTCATGGAAATCACGTAAAAGTAAACAAGATTTCATGTTTCTACAAAATGTACATAGATCGGGAACTAGAAAAACGAGAAATCATTCGTAACGGGATTGTCCAAGGTTGAATGATGGGACCCATTGACCAAGATTAATTTTTAGATCATGGATTTTATGACCAATGAAATATCGATAAGATATTTAAGGATAGTTATATTCGTTGGATTGCCTCGGAACAAATTGCGTCCATAGTCAAATTGATTCTTACGCAAACGGTGTCTGAACGAACAGTCAAGAATTACTGAGGATTCGAAGCGAGAAATACCGTTATCGCTTCGAACAGTCAAGTCCAAAGGGAACGGTACAAGTATTTCTGGGATCACAGATATATACACACATGTGCGCAAACAAATACAAACGGACAGTTAAGAACCATCATCGTTTTTCACGAGGTTCGTTATTTCGGCCTCTTTTATCGCTACATTCATTTCTATTTATAATTTTCTAACATCGACATACGCTCGAGATCCGTCAAATCTTCTGACCTTATATTACTGTTACTTACCCTCTTACGAAGATTTTAAAATTTATTTTGCAACGGTAACTACGAAAGAAAAAAAAACACACACGAATATTTTACATGAATAAATACGTAGTACGTACGTACGTACGTGTCCGATGTAACGTTCAATTAAGAGAAACGCAAAAACGTTCCAATGTTATAAAGTTCACAGTTCGAAGTCCGTTAATATGTCAAAATTCGTCATAATTGATATTTCACAACGTATAATCGTAATAATCGCTTTAATCATCACATTAATTTTATCTTTTTATATCGTCAAGGTCTCTCTTTCTTCGTAATAAAATCTCATTAAATCAAATCTCGATCAGGTCTGTGAGTTAAGTTAAAGTAATGTCTATATAAAGGATAGTTAACTAAGTACGTGTAACGTGGCAAGAAATCCCATTAGTTCCAAGACAATAAGATTCCACGAAGACTCCGAAGAGCAGCATTGATCGTTTGAGATTCGTACGAATAATTATAATACGTCGGAACGACATCGATCGTTTTACGATCGATCGTTTAATGATTAGGCGTCTCATTAACTCGTCCATCTTCTCTCATTCGTTATCTTTCGAGATCCGATGGGCGAAACGTTATCTTGCTGACAGGAAGGATCTTAGCCGTCTTAATCTTCAACCAAAGATGTTCGTGACGACGTTAAAATGACTATGCAATAATGTGTTCTCTTTCTCTCTCTATCTTTTGCTTTCATTCTTCTTTACATCGAGGGCTCATTTGTCCGTGTCGAACAAAGAAGCTCATAGTGTGCCCCCTCTCCTTCCATCTTCCTCCCTCCTACCCCCTAGACCAGAATACAGCAACGTGATATAAGTCATGAGTAACTCGGTGGAGGACAATGAATCACTTAAGAAGCGATCTTCCGAGCGATCGAGCTCATGATCGATAGCCTTTCGCTCCAACGACGGTTCCATCGGTGTGATCCGCCGGTCTATCCTTATGAGCCATTAACGTCATTAGTGCTAACTCTATCGACTAGGAGACATTGTTTTTTTTATCTTCCCTCTCTCTTTCTTTCTCTTTTTTCTTTTTTTTTCTTCCTTCTTTTTCCTTTTTTTTTCCTTTTTCTTTTTCCTCGGACACATTCATTGTTATATGATAGACGTAATGGGAAAGCAATTTTATGTATTAGAGTTAAACACATTTTCTCCTGAGTCACGTTCGAATCATTTGTACGAGTTTAATCATGAGAGTTTAGATCTTTTCATGGAGTATTATTATTATTATTATTATTATTATTATTATTATTATTATTATTATTATTATTATTATTATTATTATTATTATTATTTTATATTTATGTATAAATCGGTCGATTGGTCATGGTGAAGTATTCTTGCGTTCCTTTGGAATTCTTTTTCTATCGATCGCTTTAGTATTTAATAAAATTTACTCGTTTGGATTGAATTGTTGCGACCATCTGAAAATTCTTTTTTCCTTTTCTTACTGACAATTATTAACCTTTGACAATTATTATCTTTGATCTTTAATGCTCGCGGTTTAACGTTACTCGATTTTATTTGAATTTACTCGTGATGGCTTCGATAGGAAGGGCACGTTTTCTAGAAATATGTGTGACGTTTATTCGATATCACTCTCGATAAAAGAATCGTGAAAAGCAATCGGAATAAATTCACACATAACGGAACAACGTTCAGAGAGTAAAACGTCATTGACCGTTTAACGAGGCTAGAATCGTCATTAGATAGGATCATTTATAACTCCTCCTGGTTTCCTATTTACGGTTCTCGCATAATCCTGGCCGTGAGCCTGCCAAGATAATTGCACATTTGAGAACGTACAGTTACACGTATACGCGCTTCTTATTACGCCTCTAATGATACGGGTGCCGGATCCTCTTCTGTTAGTGTGTGTGTGTGTGTGTATGCATTGTGTATGTGTATACTTAAATAGCTCAAAATAAGTGCTTACAAAGTCAACGAAAGATCGAGGATGAATTAATAAATTTATTCTATCTTTTCATGAAAGTTTAGACATTTTCAAAAAGGATAGAAAATTATTATTATTATTATTATTATTATTATTATTATTATTATTATTATTTTCATTAAAATTTTTACTACTACTACTACTACTACTACAACAATTATTATTGTTATTTTTATTTATGCTATGTATATCATATAATTATAAAATAATAATAATAATAATAAGTACCTATATCGTTTTTTCCTTGTTGATAAAAAAAAAAAAAACAAAACAAAACAAAACAAAAGTCTAAAAATATGATCGAACAAAATCGCTTGTAAAATGTCAGAAGCAATTTGTTAGACGTGTCAAGAAATAAGGAGGAAGTATATCGAATGGATAATCCTTTAAAAATAGACCGAGTCATTATAATGCTTCTTCAAGAGGAGGATCGATCGTCGGCCATGACACGACATGGGCCAATTATAATAAATCTCGATCGAAAGATAAGGGAATGTTAAGGTAGCGTTACATGCAGAAGAAGAAGATTGCTGATCGATGAAACACCATTAGTGACACGTGAAGCAGTGTAACGAGTAATTAATTCGATTTCTTTTTTCTTTTCTTTTTTCTTTTTTTGCTTTTTTTTCACCTTCATATCGGTATCTAATTCGATTCGAACAAGGTTATCTATGTAGCTTCTGATTTTTTAACAAGTTATTACAAGTTTTATCATCCGACTTTATCGACAGAGCAAAATTTGTGTATTTATTTTTTTTCTTATCAAATTAATTAATCGATAAAAAAAAATTTTTTGTTGTTACTGTTACGGATAAAAAAAAGCATTATTTTCTTTCGTTTAAATTATTGATATAATTATATTAAAAATTTCTATGTCTTTTTTTGTCCAGAGTGAAAAGAAAAGATTATTAAATTTTGAATAGCACTCGAATTGCTATAGTGACCGATATATTATATTTATATTATAATGATTCCAATTCAAACGACTTAATAAAATCGATAAAAGCATAGGTATTATTATCTACAAAAGGAGCGAGAGGATAAATTTCCGCAAGTGATCCGAGTATGTCTTTTTCTCAATAAGTCGTGTATAACTTGCAAAGTACAAGACTTACGATTACACTTATTACACCTGACACATGTACACGTACGATAAGATTTATGCATCGATTCGATACCTTCTTCTTCTCTCGAGTTCTAAACAATAAGATCCACGATTTCCATTGGTTCGTACATACAATGGAAAAGATCTCGAGACAATATGGAAACGTAAGCAGTATGTTTATGTTAGTATTGTAAAAATGTTTTCTTGTAAACGCAGAACTATTGCTAACCATTTACGTATTCCATTCCGTATTTGAAATTTTATGATTCGATCAATCGTTACAATACTATATCGGGAAGAAAATTCGATTTGAATTTATGTAAATATCCTTAAAAATAAATCAATATTAGGTGTGAAATAAAAAATGTTCAAGATCGATTCGCTTGTTCTTTTTTCTCTTTTTTAGAAGAATTCTTCATTAATATTTAAATTCTCTCGTTATAAAAAAAAATAAATAAATAAATAATTTGTTTCTCACATATATTAAAAAATATCGCACCTTACGGATTCATTAATTTTAACGAAAGCTTCCAATGCTCATTTAATGTTCAATCAGAATAAATTTTATACAAAAATCTCATCCATGGTTTTAGCTAGTTAACACGAAGAAATCCAATTTTCATGTAGGTTCTCACGACAATCATTTTTTTAAATGCGTAAGTATCCCGTGAAATACATATATGACCTTGTTTTCATTGTTAGATCGATCTCATGCTCTCTCGGTGATTAAACGTTTAACGAGGCATTCTCGACTCATCGTACATGATCATTTTTACACTAATAAATAGAAATTTCATTCGATGACTTCTTTCGATAAAAAAGAAAACAAAATCTTTATCTTAAATAAAACGAACATTTTTATTAAACGAAAAAATAAATAAATAAATAAATAGAGGTTCTTGTCAGAAAAAAATTTTCATCAAATAAAATGATGTAGTTTTATTATAAAAAAAAGAGCATTCATTTTTACCGCAAAAATATTAAAAAAAAAAAAAAAAAAAAAACGAAATAACTTTTCCTTGTTATTTCCTTTTTTATTTCATATACCTACGCTAATTACATAAAAAAAAATTGTTAGATAATTTCTAAAACGATTTTTCTCAAGCGTTGCTTCCGTGTTCGTTTTCTTGAAAAAAAAAAAAAAAAAAAAAAAAAACGTTAACACACACACACACACACACACACACACACACACACACACACGCATACACAAAGAGAAGGAGGGAATAAGGTCGTAAGTAAGGCAGATATTAAATGTACGACAGGGTAATGGCCGGCACAACAGGCTTATAAATATGGAAATGCACGAGGTTGTACATACTTACGTACGTTGATATAGCAGCGCACGTGAGAATAATAGTTTGCGAACGGTAGCCTCAACTCTAAGAAGAATGAACGAACGCTCACATGCGAACATAGTGCGAAAGAAGGAAGCGGATAGAGAGAAGAAAAAAAAAGGGAAAGAAGAAAAAAAAAGAAAAAAAAACTGCACTTTCCTCGGTACGAAAGATTTTCACCTGGTGAGAGAGACGACGACGACGACGACGACGACGACGATCGATACTGCCGCTAAAGATTATCTCAAAATATGGAAAATAATCATCGATCTTCTTGTTTCTATTTCGTAGAATCATAGCGTCTCGATAATTTTTTTTTTGTAATCAATATTAATCATCTTCGCTTAGTATCTTGGTTAACGATAAAAACATATTATTTCATTCGATGCGCAAACTTTTTTTTTTTTGTAATTAAAATGTATCCGTCTTCTTCATTTATCTTCATTTTTCTTCTTTTTTAATAATAATAATAATAATAATAATAATAATAATAATAACAATAATAATAATAATAATAAAAATACACAATTTAAGATAAGATAGAAATTATTTTTGCAACAAAACCTGAATAACTCTGTTCTCTCCTTTTTTTTATTATTTCTTAAGTTTTGAAATAAAATTGAAGATTGACGTCACGAACGACCTTCCTCAACGAGTTCTCGAGATATCATCGATATAGTATTCGTGCCTCGTTTAAATTTATTATAGAATCTCGATAAGATACCTGTACATATGCAAATGACAGGTGAGGTAGAAGGGGAAGACATTTGATTTACGATTTGGTAGAGGATACGCTTCGTTTTCCAATCATCGACGCCAGATAGAAAAAGAAAAGAAGGAAAAAAGAAAAGAGAGGAGAGAAAAAAGCAAGAGAAAAAAGGAAATAAAAAATACAAAAAAGAAAAATATAATACATGGAGCATCCCCCCTTCCTCCTTCTTCTCCTCGAAGAACTTTCGATTCGTCAATGTCAGGGAGAAGAAAATTCTACACACGAGGTTGATCTTCATACGCACTGATCTTATTAGGTACGTTTCATCGGTCATTGGGTTCTCGCTGGCCTCGAGGGAGATCACGATCGATCTTGATCCATCGATCTCGATCGGATCTGTCAGCATTCTTCTAATGTTATCTTTTTTTCTTCTTCTTCTTCTTCTTCTATTTATTTTTAATCTCGATCGTACAAGCAATTTAAATCTCTAAATCTTAAAATGGATCTTACGATACACGTTTCTCTTTCTTTTCTTTCTTTTTTACTTTTTTCTTATCTTTGTCATCACCATCATCCTCATTATAATAACAATTATTATTATAATTATAATTATTATCATTTTTATAATTATTATTATCGTTATTGCTCTGGGCGAAACGAAGGTGAAATTCCGGCGAAACCTTCTTTGGTAAAAAGGTTTCGGAGGTTGAAAGTGTTCGGCTTTGTGGCCGCCAGTTACAAGAAACTTTCGATTCTCGTCGATCTCAAAAAGGAAATCGTCGACTCTTCTTTCTCTCTCTCGTTGCTTATAATCGTCATCTCTCTCTCTCTTTCTTTCTCTTTCTCTCCTCCATCTATCTCTTTCGTCTGACATGAGTTTATATCTCCCGTTCGGTTTCTCTCACTTTACTCTCGCGGTTCTCTCTCTTTTTCTCTTCTCGTCCACACGAGAATCTAGGTCGCACGGGCTGCGTTCACCTTCCAGCAAAAGCAATGTCTTCCAAGGAAGGTCGTCGCTCGTCTGGAAAGCCCCTCCTCCTCCTCCTTCTCCTTCTCTTCCGAACGAAACCTTTTTTTTCCTTCTTCTTCCTTTTTTTTCTTCTTCTTTCCTTTCCCTTTCTTCGACAAACTGCAGATGCAGATACAGCTGCCATCTTCGTTTATGTAATTTCGACGAATTTCAACTTTCGCATTATCTTTTTTTGTTTCTTATTATTATTGTTGTTTTATTTTTTATCATCCCATAAAGTAATACCATAATGTCGAGTAACTTTGAAGTCTTGAAGATTTTTGTTTTATTAAGTATCTCATATCATTGTTTTAATTGTTAATTCCTATCCGAAGATCAACTTTTTACTCGATACAAGTCGTACTACGAGTTTCATATTGCATAATTTTTTCTCTTTTTTTCTTTTTAGACACGAAAAAGAATTACTCAGGTTTAGTATCACAAAAATGAAAAAAATCATATCTATATATATTATATATAATATAAGATAATATAAATTATAATATATTATTTATATATGTATACATGTGATAAAAATTTGTTAAAAAAAATTTACGAAAGATTTTCACATACTCGATCAATCTCAATATCACGAATTGATATCGATACCGATACCGATGTTTCAACTCAATAAATAAGGTAAAAAACAAAGCTAACATCCTACCGTGCATACACTTAATTGGCTCATCAATTAAAACCCTTTCATGATCAATTAAGCTCGAGCAAGTAAGTACGTGTTTCAAACGATCGTCTCTATTCGTCGTCTTTCGGCTTATCAAGGATGCGTCTTCGCAAGTTGATACTTAAGACTGTTAGAAAGCGCACGTACTCATCCTATGGAAAGCGTTCGCTTTTATCTGATCATCCGGCTTTTATGCTAAACTCTGTGAGTCGAATAAGTTTCCTTCTTTTCTTTTTGTTTTTTTTTCTTTTTCTTTTTCTAATTTTCTTTTCCTTTTTTTTTTTTTTTTATTCTTTCGTTCTCTTCCTGCGAGAAAACGAGAGTGATAGGGAAAGGATTGGATGTTTCACACGTGAAAAAGATTTTCTTTGATTCTTCCAACGTGACTTAATTGATCCAACAATTAGAAAGTTTCTTATTATACTTACACGTCGGTATTTGTTGGGGTATTTGGGCTGCTCGTATAGTACCGTGCCTCGTTATAGTAATCTGAAAATTTAATTAAACGATCTTATAAAAAACTACAGTAAATATAATAATATTTATAATCAATCGAGTTAGTAGATTGGTCAGAAAAATATATATATATATGTGTATAAATTATAAAAATTTTGAAGAAAATTTAAAGAAAATTTGCAATCCGAAAAAAAAATATTAAAAAAAAATATTCTGATGAAAATATATTAACATATGATATAACATATAATATAAAAAAGAAAATAAATATTACGATACATCGAATCATTTGTAATTAATCAAATTTAATGAACATTGATTTAAAAAAAAAAAAAAGAAAAAATTGGAATAACTTAAAATAAAATTTAATGTATATATTATATTATATTAACAGAATTGATATTGAGAACTCGACGGATTCACGATCAATCGAGTTAGTAAAAAAAAAACTATCTACTAATATGTAGATGTTCGTATCGTAATGCTTGAGAGAGAAAGGAGTGATAATTTCTTACGATTTAACGCTCGCATTTTCCTCGAATCGCGAGTAACCTATTCGCGAGAAGCTACAGAACGAGTTACCACAATTGGTGGCGTGACATCATCGGAGGTTTGCAGCGAAATCAATGACGAAATGAAGGCGGATAAAAGCGAGATCGTTAACAACGCCGAAGTACAGGTTAACGTTACAATCAGAACGGTCATAATGTTATCATCGAACTACCGTTTAACTAAACAGACCTCGAGAAATGTTCTCTAATATCTTAGATTATCTTAATAGATTATATTCGAGAGTTATCATTTTTGTTTCTTTCTTTTTTTTTTCATTCGTTATTCGTTTTCTTTTTTCTTTTTCGTTCTCCTTCGATTTATTTATTTGTTCGAAAGTCACGCAACTTTACGAAAGGATAAAATTTCAAATGTGATCAAAGCGCACACGCTCAAGACTTTCTAAATAATTCGATGAAACGACCACCCACTTTAACGCACGTCGTTCATTCGAACAATGGTGAAATCTATCCCGAGAAAAGGATGGATACTTTACTTTCGATGCAAGTCACTGGTAAATCCCATGGGAAAATTAATTTAATCGGGAAATCGTCGAATGAAAATCAAGAGGCACTCCAAGATAATAATTTTTTAATTGTACGATAATATCATCGATCGAGCAAGTAAATGACTCATTCTTAAGAAAGTCTTCTTGGAAATGTCAAAAGATCTACATCGATCGATACATCGATCGTTGCCTTTCTTTTAGATATCTATCGTACGTACTACGTATTATACACGTAAGCAAAATACGTATGTATGTAAGATTTTTCCCTTTCGTTCGAAAACGGCCTTGACGTAAATGGCCGTTCTTATATCTCACCTTTTACAAAGTGATTAACATCTTTTGATTTACGATAATCGATCTCTCTCGATATAAAATATCTCGATATAAGATATCGATCGATATAGATATTAAATATAAAGGACTCGACTATTAAACGAAAATTTATTAAATCGATCGATATTACAATGATCTTTAATAACGACTTTAATTAATATCGCATCCAATTAATTAATGCACGTTCCGCGCCACGTAATCTCCTTTCGCAATTTTTAACATCTTTATACTTTTTATGATGAAATCATAAAAATTCTATATGTAGAAATTCGTCGTAAATTGATCTGAGAAATTTAAAGGAAGAAAAGCACATAATTACTTATTTACTTACTTACTTACTTACTTACTTACTTATACATATATACGAAAGAAGGAAACAGGTTGCTAGTTTTACAAGGTTGTAAATGAGAGAAGAATACTCATGGTTAGAGCACGAGGTGCGAGACTCTATCGTAGTCGCTAATGAAAAGGAGAGGAAAGATGGTAGGTGGTATGAGGGGAAGATAGGGGAAATAGGGGAAGCCGGAGAGGGGAGGGAGGTAAAGAAAAAGAAAAAAGAAGAGAAAAAAGAGAGAAAAAAGGAAAGAGAGAGAGAGAGAGAGAGAGAAAACAGTTGCAGCGCTTCTCTCGAACGCTGCTAAAAGTAAAATCGTCTCCCTAATTAGCCTATCCGGTAAAACACGCCAACCCGCCGAGTTTATTCTTAGATTAAGAGTGACGACCGACACGAGGTATAACGTAATTGCATCCCGTTCCATTACTAGACGAGAGAGAAACCGGCTACTAGATGTTGTATTAGTGGTATTAGTATTAGTATTAGTTATAGTAGTAGTAGTAGTAGTGGTGGTGGTGGTACTAGTAGTAGTAGTGGTAGTAATGGTATTATAGTCTCTAACGTACGCTTTCAGACTAACATAAGACGATTTGAAAAAGACAAATTGCTGAGAACTTGAGAATGATGTGTAGATACTATTCGAGATATGTTACGTTAAATGTTAGAAAATTGTTTTTAATCCTCTTTCTTCTCTAATCTCAGAAGATTTTCTTTTCTCTCGAAAGATTTTGAAAAAAAATCTTATCCCTTTTTCTATCATTTAGAAAGAGAAAGAGAGAGAATATCAGATATAAATAAATATATTTGATTTTGTTATAAAATCTTTTTACTTACTAATTACCTATACTTATTTATCAATGAAGAACGAATTGTTTAATGAAATTCAAAAAAAAAAAA
Source organism: Vespula vulgaris (assembly GCF_905475345.1). NCBI lineage: Eukaryota > Metazoa > Arthropoda > Insecta > Hymenoptera > Vespidae > Vespula > Vespula vulgaris. The sequence continues at coordinate 15,687,275 of NC_066586.1, read as the reverse complement.
AAATTGTTCCTAATCTTGATCGAACATTGGAGAATTTTCATCTCCTCTTTTATAAAATATTTTATAATCGTGTAAAATCGATATCTAAAAAATGTTATTTATAAAATATTATTTATTTGTCTTTAATATCGTAGACTTTTGATAATGATCTAATGAATGATTAAAATGCATAGACGTCAACGTCGTCGTCGTTTACGAGAATGTCGGCGAAGGCGGCCGATCAAAAGTGGCAAGGTCTCTTTTTCTCTCTCTCTCTCTCTCTCTCTCTCTTTCTCTCTCTTTCTCGTTACCTCTTACTTTTATTTTTCAATCGTCTCCGATTTAGGTATCGTCGATGTAACGAGCTGACTCTCGTGTGACCACTCGCCGATATCGCGTCAGCTTAGGCGAGCATGTAATCGCTGACTAAGAAGAGCAAATCCGTGTCAGGAAATGACAACCGAATCCAAATTGTTCGAAATCGAAATTTGATGCTTAACCGCAAGCACGTACGGGATTTAAAAAAAAAAAGAGAGAGAAAAAATAAAAGCCAAAAAAAAGAAAAAATAAGGGAGCAAAAAAAATTTAATCATTTCCGCCAGTTATTTGGTATTATCGATTACGTCAAACACTTCATGAGCCGAGAAATCTAAAGAAAATTCTTTCTATATGAAGGAAACTTAAATAACTCTGTCAATTACGATAGATCTAATGAATCTTGGATACCGTACATGAAAATTCGAGAAATTCACGTGATTATCTCGACTTCAATGAAAGCGGTTTGACTACCATACTGACCATTTACGCGCGATAAAAAACTATATTTACTCTATGTAAATCATTTTCTTTTTTTACTTTTCTCTTTTTTTTTATTTATTTTTATCATCTAATCGATATACGTACGTACGTATTATTGATCGAATAAAGAAAAGATTTTCTCTACGTCATTTTAATTCAATCCTTTATATTCCCTTACGTTGGAATATAACGTAAATAAAATAACATCGATTTAACGATCTCCTTGTAACATTAAATTCTGATAAGATGTAACGAGCACAATTATCTTATAATTTATTTTTCCTTGAATAAGATATATCTATCGAACTTGAAAAAAAAAAAAAAAATAATGTGGACGTAATCGTTACCGTCATTTTGTCTAACACCTTTAAATTTACATAATATATATTTACTCGGACGTTCGGCCGCTCCGTTTTATCGATCAATACGTAAATTAATCAGACGTTTATTTTGTAAAGGACCTGTACACGAGTCAGGAAGGATGTAACCCAAAACTAATTTATTCGGCACCCAAACACCTGGATCGAGATCGGATACTCTCACGCATCACGAGAGAACACTTGTGGAAGGTCAGTCCACGATCGAATTCCAGTTGGATGGAACGCGCTTGGTTAGCCCTTATATGGACGGAGCTTGACGAGTAACGCTAAGAAAATCTCGTTTCTCATCTCTCTGGGAATTTCACGTTCGCTTTTCTGTCCATGACACCGATCCATTAAATAATCAGAATGGAAGAAAGAAAAAAGAAGAAAATATAAAAAAAAAAAACAATGACGTTGTTATTGTTATTGTTCGATATTAATGTTTGTTGTCAGAAAATGTTTCGTTCTCGAAAATAATAATCTATCATTATAACTTAAAATTTATGATTCTTATAATTGTTAATTAAATAATATATAATCCAGTTTCGACCTGTGTTAACGAATAATTAAATAGATTCATTATGGTGTTCATTATGTGTAATATAACATTTTCTTGCATTAACGTCATCGTCGAGATCGACTCATCGATCAAGTATACTAATTCAATAGGTAAATGAATCCTCTCTGTTAGGTTTGAAACGTAGGCACTATGATATCTCTTTGAAATCTCGCGTATTACTATATGTACGAATATTTATGTGTATATTATTGTACATAGATCTAACCAAAGCATATGTATATGTATAGTATATACATAGTACATACATTTATCTGTGTCTATGTACGCAATATAATGGTACGCATATGTTCACACACATGCACGTCTATCTACGTATTATAATGTAAGAAGGATCGTGGTTACCTTATAGTGACTCTTATTCGTGCCTGCGCAATTGCTATACGTGCGTTCATGACGTCATTGCACGAGCAATGTCGTCCGACATTTACTTCCAATCGCGAAAGTAGTCTTCCGATTTATCAAAGAAGCTCGAAACGATTCTAATACTTAAAATCTTTCAACTGGAAACGAATAAAAGTGAAGTCTATTCGGTGTGTCTTTAACACAGTCGTAAAACTGTTCGAGAAAGAGAAAAAGAGAAAAAGACAGAGAGAGACTATTTGCGCAAGACTCTCCTATGCCTCTAGACAAACGTCGCTTCTTCTTCTTCGTCTATTTCTTTTCTATTCTTTTTTTTCTATCTCTCTTTCTCTCTCTCTCTCTTCTGCAAACAGTTTCTATTGATTCATCTCTTCTCTTAAGAATACCCGACTAATATTAGCTCGATGGAGTCATTGCCCTTTCTCAGCCGGAAATTTGAACGCATCTATATAACTCGTTTGAACTTTCACGTTTGAAAATTAATTTCTTTTTTTCTTTTTTCTTTTTTTATATTTCGTATCTGAAAAAAATCTCTTAAAATGATTGATGAAAAAATCTCTTAAAATCTAAGCCACTGCTCTTTACTAGCCGGAAATTCAAATGCTCTTACGTAACCTGCTTGAACTTTCACGATTGAAAATGTTCCCTTTTTTCTTTTATATATATATATATATATATATATATATATATATATATATATATTTGGTAAAAAATATATCTCCAAATTAATCTGAACCATTGCTCTTTACAATTCCGAATGCACTTACATAATTTGCTTAAACTTTCACGATTTAAACTGATTTGTATATATATATATTCTGATTAAAAAAAAAAAAAGAAAGAAATCGGGAGAATACCCAAAAATTCGAACGCACTTACTCATGTTTAAATTAAACTTTCGCGTTTGAACGTCTATCATGATATCGAACTTCTTTTTTTAAAATTCTTTTCTTTTTTTTTTCTTTTTGCCAAATTAATTTCAATAAATCGAGTAATTATATTTCTCGATGCTTCTCATATCGATTTATTTATCTATACGAGTCGTACATTTTAAAAAAATGATGTTTCCGGTAACGAAAGTAAATATCTTTTTCTTATCCTGTTCGGCAGTGAAACGTCTGTGAAAACGAACTGTACTACTGGTACTGTGTATCAACTACGTAGCTCTCTCAGATCCTGTACCGATATTTAAAAGAACACCGAGTAAAAGTAGGCGTGGCTGTTCCGAACGGATTCTCTTTCTCTCTCTTTCTCTCTATCTTTCTCTTTTTCTCTCTCATTATCTCTTTAAAGCGTGGGGTGAACCGCTTTAAATGGACTCTTTTCTATCTATCTATCTCTCTCTCTCTCTCTCTCTCTCTCTCTCTTTTACCATTTCATATCTCACCAAATAAATCAAAACGAATTCGATCCGAATCCATTACATCCTACGATATGTATTCTTAATTTTTTTTTCATCTAACAAATTCCAAGAATATTGATTTTCTTTCAATCGCGTTGCTTCTTTTTTCTTTCTTTCTTTTTTTTTTTTTTTGAAATAAATAAATTTGAACGCACATTCATTATTCAGAAAGAGAAACGAAAAAGAGATGTACAGCTGTAGGACGAGATCGTAATTACCTTGACACCCGTTAGATGCTGATAATGAAATAATTAAAGATGGAAATGAGAGTAAACTGTGAAGATATGCGTGGCACGTCAAATCGAGAAACGGTAAGAAGTTCCTCGTGGATTCTATAATACTTACGTGTCGTAGTTAAAAGTCAGTCAGTCTTTCTGCGTGTCAAGAATAAAAATGGATTTCCCTTAATCGAATTAACGTAATCATCGATCGCATCAATGGTGATCCTTCCTTCTCGATTGTTCCTACTTGTTACTTGATATTCTTACGTAGATTACACGCACACACACATAAGATCGAACTTTACATCGAATCGATAAAGGATCGAGGGATCTAGATTTCGAAATTTGATATTAATAAGAAAGAGATAGATAGATGGAGAGAGAACATCGATTTTTTCGCTTTTAAATCGTTAAACGAACACACTTAAAATATTCTCTTTTCGTTCGAGTCGGTGTAAACGACAAGTTTAACGTAATTGTCGATTATTAAGGTATTACGTAAGAAAACCAAGATTACCGGCCGTTGAATGAGTTAAAGACATTAAATCAGCTGGTCGCTGTCAAGAGAGAACAATCCCACGACTACTAGTGGTGGCACAATAGAAAACCGAAACACCACTTTACAGAATTTGAAAGACCGACCTATAATTCTCATTTATGTTCGTCCTAGATTCGTTGTATTTTTTGATTTAGTATTGAGAAAATTTTGCAATGGTATATAATCTGTAGAAACGTAAGTAATTTCGGATAAATTATTAAATATTGATTTATTCAGATTGTAATCTATATCTGTATAATCTATAGATTTGCAAAATTTTTTTTCTATATAATTCGTATTATTAACGTCATCTTTTGATATAATTCTACACAATCCCTAGAAATAATATTAGCATTGATATTTTTACTATATACAATATAAATTTTATTATTAGATTAATTTCAAACTATTATTTGACGAAAGAAAAAAAAATAAATAATCAAAAGTAATTAAATATCAATTTTAAGATTTTATATGTCACGTGAAAAATTCGAAACGATTATTTACTTTGTGCCTGTATCTTGTTTATTTCGAAAGCATTCGACTTTCATGATTCAAAAAGCGTAAAGGATTTTTGAGACAACGAGACTTCTTCCAAGACAGACACATTTGTGGGATATTGTGCCAACAAAGGATTACATAATCTTCGACATTCCTGACCAACATACTACACTAACCGAGCACGCGTGTTTCTGGCACGAAGCGCGATATGAGAGAAAGTCTATTATGTGTATGCAAGTAGATATATACATACGTACACATGTACATGCATACATACATACGGACGTATATATGTATGTATATACGTGTATATACATGCATACATACATACACACATATATACGTGGAGGGGGGATAGCATGCGTTTGTCTGATATCTGACTGTCTGTTGTATAAACAGAATAAATAAATAAAAAAAAAAACAAACAAACAAAAATAAAAATTAACATCGTAGATATATTTATTAAGTTCTAGCAATTTTATCGCGCAACAATAGAATGATCAATTAATAATTTCTAATCGGAACCCATGTTTGTTGTTGTTGGAATACTTATTAGAACATTGTGCAAAATTTACGGTGGAGTCGGTCGGCTCGGATAAGACAAGGATTTCCACACGATAATATATAAATTTATATCTATTATATAATAAATTTGATTGAATGTCCATTGAACGGATTACATAAGTTTGATTTCTATATTTATGACTACACAAACGAATTTAAGACCAAGTATATTTCTTATTTCATCATTCGTACGAATAGTTTAACCGAGAAAATATCTGAATATAAAATCGATTTATTTTAAAAGGGCCCTTTAAAAATGCATAACTCAGTTAAACCCATAAAGATTAAATTCGTCGTTTATGTCGTAAGACGTTTACGGAGTAAATAATAAAATTAGTAATAAAAAAGAATTGTTTGGGATTACTCACCAACAGATATGTCAGCACGATCCCCCGCCAGTCCATGGCTAAAATAAAAGAGAAAGTCTTATTAATAACTGGGTCGAACCTTCATGAATAGAGTAGTATGATCGTCCGCGTAAAACATTGTGTCCGTGCATGTTGTCACGCAAATATGACTAAGAGATTTAAAAAAAAAAAAAAGAAAGAAAGAAAAAATAATTAACTTCATCCTTAATCCATTCGATTACATCATTATTACCATAGAAAAAAAAAAAAAAAAAAAAAAAAGCTTGAATATATACACGATTAACGTACCGTTCTTACTAATTATTTATCGTCTGTTAAAAAATGCCACATTTCGAGTGGGATATATCGATCGTTCTCTTTGAAATGAAAGGAACTCCGAACACTTTGGATTGTAAAGATTCAAAGAAAACAGAATGCACGAGATTCCACGAGGGTTAAGGTCGCTCCTGATAGCAATAATGCCGGTAGTTACACGTACACGCACCTACATACATATATATACATATATTATATATATATATACACACACATATTTATAGATTCATTTTACTTAGGTATGTGTACGTGTATATCCGAACACGTTTTTAGAAGGGTTAGTAGAATTCTCCACGCTGTCGTAGTTCGTCGCGTGAGAAAGCGAACACACAAGTTAAATCTCATAAACGTGAGGTTAACGCAACGTTCACTTTTTAGAGCAAAGAATCGAGAGTGCGATAGTAGAGGTAAAAAAGTAAAAGAAAAAAGAAAAGAAAGAAGAATAAGAAAAAAAAAGAAAAGGGAAAGAGAATAAAAAGAAAAAGAAGAAAATTTCAAAGAAAAAGAAGAACACGAGGTATAAGAAAAACATAGAACACGACCTCGACCGTAAACGAGGGACCACCGTGATCGAAGTCAAGCGTCGGCCGCCATTTTGCACGCACTTGCGATCGAATGGCCACGTTGCGTTAAATCGTTTCCTCTTCGTTTCCTTTTCTTTTCCGGTAATATATTTCTACGTATTTGTAATATATTTCACGTGATTTAGAAGAACGGTGTCGGATCGACATCGCGCGATATTCCGTTGCCTTTCCACCTTCCTTTACGTTTTCGTGCCGCTAGGATGTTTCCATTTCAGGCCTGTGCCACGACTCGGAGTTACCACGGCCAGGGCCGTATCGACCAAATATCTTTCAAGGTCTTTTTTCTACATAGTTTGTAATCTTTCATTTGTCTGGAAGAAATTTTTCTTATCCTTTTTTATTCTTTCGACTTTAATAAGATTTGCAATCATATTTAAACGGTTCTTTCGAAATACGAGCGAAGAGGAGGGGGAAGACGAGGAGAAGGAAAAAAAAGATTAAAAAAAAGAAAAAAAGAATAGCAATCAAATGAATTAACCATACGGGCAAGTTCGTTCACGGAAACAGATGTCATGCGGTTGGCTGATCGGCCCTCCTGATATCCAACCGAAGGGGAACCGAAAAATTCAAGGTCTCGACGACTACAACACTTTAGAATTTTACATCGGTCGATTATTACAAGAAATGATTTGTAAACCGAAAGTGAAACAATTACCTTTTTTCTTAATATTTTATGCGAAGTAGAACAGTGTTGGAATCTCGATTGCGAATCCTCTTTCGATTATTACAGTGTTCGGATATCTAGCTATACTTAAGTAAGTAACTAAGTATGTACTTTCTTACTTACTTACATACGTAGTATAATCGGAGGAAATTATCAGGCGTTGAAATCACCAGTAGAGACTTCAATGCCTTCTACGATTTAGGTCTCAAGTTCAACGTAACAACTGGTATACTTATGTTTTTCTCTTTTCTTTTTTTTTTCTTGCTCCAAATTCAAGCAATAAATTTGAAAAGTATTCATGAAGAATATTCTCGTGTTTTCGTTTCAATGTTTACACAGTTCAACGCATGGAGGGAAGTTTTCTTTGTCAAATAGGTACGTAATTTCGTTGGCTTTACTTTTTATAAACTTACGTAACCCCGATCCGAGATAACTATTTCTTCCGATATTACTTTCGCTTTTCACGAACGCGATCTCCTTCACGGATTTGTCTAACGCACGAGATAGATATGTATTGTATATCATGTATATATGTGTGTGTGTATGCGTGTAAATATGTATTACTATAGCTCTAGCGTAGGTCGCTCGTCGATCCTTGGCGTTTACATATTTGGTCGAAGCTCGCCCACCAATAAATGATGATGATGATGATGTCGAGTCGATGATGATGATGATGGTGACGATGACGAGAAGCCTTGAGCTCGTTTCCCATTGAATAATCCATCGTTATTAAAGCGACTATTAGATACTATAATCGTCGCGTGCTTCCTACGCCACTGGTTATGATTAAACGGGAGAAAATTTATCCCCGATGCGACGCAATTTCCCGTTTAGCCATAGAAATTTCGATAATTTTCGATCTTCGTGACTTTTTTCAGAGAATAATGAATTTTTAAAAGAGGAATAGAAAACGAAAAAGAAAAAGAAAGTTGAAGTTATTTACTTTCTTCTATTTTTCTTTCATTTTTTTATTTCATATATATATATATATATATATATATATATATATATACGCGCACACACAAATTATATATATTTATAGAAATCGCCTACGCCCTTGAAAGTCTCGCGAGAACGTAATCCCCGTAGAATTTCTTCGCGCGCGCGACATGGCGCCATCTTGATCTCTTCGCGGTTAAATCAGCGTATGTGATCTCGATATATATATATATATACATATATATATAGACACATACATAAATGTGCATATGTAAATTTAAATACTTACACGTATCTACGATTGATACGTGCCTGTACAAGAAATAAAATCTTTGACGAGTAGAAGAATTGTTTCCACGATAAATTTTTATTATACGTCACGTAATAATGAACCAATCGAATAGCGTTTAATTGTTCGTATCATATATTTGTTATAATAGTAGGATATAAATTTATGACTTTGGACGACTAAAACTCGTAATTTTTTTTCTCTTTTTTCAATTATAATAATCACACATATATATATATACACATACACACATATTATATTATATATTATATATTAAATATAATATGATGAGATAAAAAAAAAGAATTGATATTTAACGAAAAAATATAACGAAAAAGATGATTTTTTTCTTACCTGCTGCTCCGTTACCACCAAAACTTCGTAGAAGAAGAGATATATCGATGAGGATTCCAGGATGTCTCCGGCAGGATGTTGAACGATGAGAAAAGGAGGAAAAAGATTCACTCGAGAACGATCGAGTTCACTCGCGAGACGACGCGTCAAAGAGACCGCGAAAACAAAAAAAAAAGAACGAGGAAAAAGAAAGAATAAAATAAAAAAGAAACAGACAGAGAGAGAGAGAGAGAGAAAATAAAAAAAAGAAAGAAAGAGAGAGACAGAGAGAAAGAGAAAGAGAAATAAAAAGAAAAAAAATTCGTCTAAGCCTCGATCGAACGAACGAACGATCGGATTGATCGTCAATGACGCAAAACGCGCGAAAAATGAAGGACTTTTGAAATTGGTCGGTGTCGACCTATCGAACTTTCGTTTCTCGTCCTCGACGACCTTAAGGTCCACCTCGCGTACGTCGACATCCCAATGATCCTGTTTTCTTCTTTTCTTTCCCTTCTTCTCGCTTCTTCTACTTCTTTTTCTTCTCCTCTTCCTTTTCTTACTCCTCTCTCTTCGATTGCCGATACGAAGACACCGGTTCGACGACTTCCGCTTTTGGATTGCTTCGTCACGTCATCGAGTGTCGCCAATTTTGGAAATCGCCCATCGTTGCGGGTTCTTCAAACGATATATTATTTACGATAGTCGAGCATTTTGCTCTCTTTCTCTCTCTTTCTTTCTTTGTAATTCTATCTTCGAAATCAGATGAAAAATCTCGTGATAAATATATGTCCTTCAATGTTCAATTTTCGAATCAGATTTCAGGTTACGTCGATTTTCGAATTTACGCGATTTTCTTTTTTCTTTCTTTTTTAAGAAAATTGAGAGAGACAAATCAACTATGATATTTATTAATCTCTGTTTTCAAAAAGATAGATATGTATGTATATATATATATATATATACGTATATATAAAGCGGAAGATACAGAAACGAATATTAGGTTAGAATCGGTCTTCTATTTTCTTTAGTTTTCATCAGAAGCTTTTGTGTCGGAACTAAAGCGTCCTTCGTTGTTTATAATCGCGTTATTTAGTTTTCTTTCTTTTTCCTTAACTATTGTTCCTTTCTCTCTCTCTCTCTCTATTTCTCTCTATCTCTCTCCTATTATTTCTCTGTACTATCGTCGTCGCGTTTTCTATCGGCACACTGCACAAAATACCGTGTCTCGTGTCGGCAACGATTTTTAAAACAACGACGTTTCAACGTTGGTAAAAGAGAAGAGAATGAAAGAGAGAAGTCGCGGAGAACGAAACGTTAGTCCGTTGCGATCGACGCGAACTTCGATACTGAACTAACTCGAGTGAGATCTTCTACTGTTTCGTGCTTCTTCGTAAACGTTCGTAAGTGGGAGGGAGAGAGACGGTGAATGCGACTGGCCGTTGGGAGATAAACACTAAGGCACGTATGTATGTATACTTACGCGTACTGGAGTCAAAGCGAAAGAGAGAGAGAGAGAGAGAGATAGAGAGAGAGAGAGAGAGAAAGAGAGAAAGAAAAGCGTAGCGCGCGGCCATTCGAACGTTGAAGCGAGAGACGCCTACCTTTTTCTCTAACGCCCGTTTCGACGTCCAAGCCGTGAGCGAAAGAGCCAGAGAAACAAATAAAACACGAAAGCAAAGGAAAGCACGTTCTACCATGAGCAGTGTAAAGAAGAACGAGACGAGTAGAGTCCGCGTTTACGTCATCGCTCGAATTGGCAACTCTATGTGTAGCCTTTGAAATCCGGACCCTCTTTTATCTTTGAAGATTCTCTTCTCGATATTCGAGACCCTTTCCTTTCCTTTCCACTTTCTAATTTCGAATCTATTTGATTTCAATCGAAAGTTATTTCGCTAATGTCACTTTCTTCGACAATTAATAAACTTATTATTAATCGTAAAAAGTGTAATGACGAACACGTGACGGATTAGAATTAAATTAAAAGTGATTGATTCTTAAAGAATCGCTAGAATTGACTCCTTTCTTTTCGAGGAAAGAATAATATTTCTTTTTCTTTTTTTTTTTAATCTTACGTGTGAAGTTTCAAGTTTTTCTCTCTCTTTTTTTTTTGTGTGTGTTTTAAACGCGAGAAGCTGCGCGAGCTTTGTCATTTTCTTTTTTTCTTTTCCTTTTCTCTTTTTCTTTCTTTTACGCGTAATGTCTATCGACTGTAAAAAATATTGACTGATGGCGCCATCTGTTAGAAAGCAAATTGATTGCACTCACATGCAATTTACATGTCGATCATTTTTAGCCTAGAAAATGCTTGTTCTCAAAGTTTATTTCTTTTATAATTAAGAGATGTTCTAGTATAAATGTTTATCGTTCATTTAAGATATAAATAATTATAGTGGAAATTAAAATAGTCAAAAATATCGTTCCAGAATGTATATACGTAATAAAATAAAGTGAAATGTAATGTTGGTTACACAAAATTATATCTGTAAAGAGATTATAACACGTGAAAATTTGCAATTTGAAATGGCATTGTATCGTGTTAATATGAATGTAACACCCCTCATTTATAATACTTATTATAAGTTTCACGTTAATATAAACAAATTGCATTTTTTAAAAGGACAATCAATAAAAAATAGACAATTTCCATTAAAATATATTTCTACGCAGAGGAGTAAGCAAAAGAACATAACCTATAATTTGTTTTACAGTTCAAATAACAAGTGATACATCATATACAAATAACAGTTATTTATCAAAACTCATCAATTATTTTTCATATGATTCTTCAAATTTTCTTTCTTATCTATTTATATTGAGTGATTATCATATATCATCAACTTTATTCATTTTAACAATGTTTAACATAGTTTTTTTTATAGATGGTTCATTAAAAAGAATAATCACAGAAGTGTCTCATTTGCAAGAATACATAACAATAAGAAAATCCCAAGCACTAAAAAGTATATTAGTTCAAATTGAATCAATGAAATCGTACAAAGATCTTATAATTTATTGTTCTCAATTTGGCCCAGTGGAAAATATATATTGTTATACATTACCAAAACAACATGTAGGTTAAAAATATTCAATTAATCTCTTAATATATATTTTTATTTTGTTTGACATTATTGCATAGACTTTTTAACATTTTAAGTTATAATAATCACGTTAAAGAAATGTATTAAATTTTTATGATTCGTAATGAAAAATGATTTCAGCAATTCGTTCTACTTGAATTTAAAAACTTACAAGCTGTTCAGAATATCTGTGAGAATGCAACATTCATAGATAATTATATTCCTAGTAAAACAAATGTGTTATGGTTTCGTAAAGTATCAAACGACAATATGAAATCACATAGTAAATTTTCTGCATCTAAGTATATAATATCTAAACCTCTACTAATAAAAGAAAATATTATTAGAGATTTAATTGGAACTTCGTCTTCGGTAAAATCTTTTACATTTTTAATCTATGATGTATAACATTCTCTGACATTTATTCTAATGTACATTATTTTTTATAGATATCAGATCAAATGGTAACTTTATATAATGAATACAAATTAGATGAATTAGAAATAAGATTAAAATTTCTAACTATTGTTCAATTAGAACATTCTTTCGCCAGTTTATTCCCAAATATAATTATACATCCCTTTGGTTCTTTTATAAATGGTTTTGGAAAAAGACTGTCCGACCTTGATTTGATTTTTTTTGTAGATGGTCTTAAAGTGGTAAGTTTACAATAATAATAAGTTCTTTGCAAGCAAATATTAGAAATGAATTATTTTCTTATAGGAAAATTTATCAAGCAGATTGGTATTTCATGGGAAATCAACTATAATGAATGAAAAGGAACAAGTGCTTCTATTTATGGGAGTAATAGCAGATACAATGAAATACATTATACCTGGTATATGTAACGTAAGAAAAATTTTTAATGCTCGAGTTCCCATAATCAAATTCCATAACTTGTTTACATATACAGAGTGTGACTTGAGTATGAGTAATGTGTAAGTTTCAAATATATTACTTCCTTTGAGAAACGATATTTTAAACTCTTTTTCTATAGCATTGCCACATATATGTCGGAGGTACTATTTTTATATGGTGAATTAGATAGTAGAGTAAAACCACTCGTATTTACAATTCGGAAATGGGCAAAAGATAATAAATTGACGAATATCTACCCAGGAAGAACAATTACAAACTTTTCATTGACTCTATTAGTAATATTTTATTTACAACAAATAAATATATTACCTGTCATAAATAAAATGACGACTTATTCAGGTAAATATTAATAGAAAACAGTTTGGCATTATACTTTACTGAATATTATATACTTCACTGAATATAATATAAAAAAAAAATTATTAATTTTACTTCCGTTATTTATTTTTTACAGAAATAACAAATGAATATCAACAAGATCTAAAGAAAGTATATATGCATTATTCATCAGATGATTCAATATCGTATACGACTAATAATGCAGATTTAGGAAGTCTTTTAATAGATCTTTTTCGATTTTATAGTGATTTTAATTTTAAAGCAAAGCAAATTTGTCTGCAAACAGGTGTTGCAGTTGAATCAAAGCATGATTCAGCACTGTATATACGTAATCCATTTGAAGAAGGATTAAATGTTAGTAAAAATGTTAGTTTTGACGAAGTCCAACGCATAAAAGCATCAATGTTGATAGCAATTACCAATCTTCAAAATACTGAACATTTGAAGTCAAAAAAATGGGGTATTTTATCTATATTAAATTTTTCTGACCCATACAACAGTGGTATTAATATGTCAGAAATACTTTATAAAGAAGTAAATAAAGAAAATACTGAAAATAATGAAATAGTTAAAAGTACTGAAGAAAAAAATGTTAATACTACATTAAGTACAGAAACTACAAATGTTATCACCAATAAAGATATTGTATCTCAAAAATAAAGTAAATCTAGATATTGTTAATGTTGTTACCTGACAAAGAACTGTGTAAAATATTGCACTACACTGTTTCTTTTTTATATTAGTATGTAAATAAATGTAAAATACAGTATAATGTTAAAAAATAATAAAATAATTTGTACAAATTAGTTTTACAAAAACATTAGCATATGTATAAAAAAGATTTGTATTTTAAAGCTGTTCTTCGCTCCTAATCTTATAATTCTTTACGTTATAGGCATAATTCTTGAACGATTTTAATGAATAAGCTTTTGTTTCCAAAATGAAGACTTAAACGAAAATACGGCTTTTTCGAATTTTCGAAAAAGCTTTATTTTCTTTAAAAAAAAATCATGTCCGTTTACGTTAACAAAAATCATTTGCATTATCTACGATTTATTCGAAACAAACGAGCGAGATTTGGTATCAAATTTTACAAATTACGTGATTTTTAAACAAGATATACACACAACTTCAAAATATACATTGAAGAAGACAAAACTGCTAGTAGAAACGTCGTGACGAATTTAATGAAATGAACTATTGCACGAAGAGTATTGCCTTTCTATAGATAACTGATATAGTTCAGCGACTTTATATTATGAATATACAAAAATTTCTGTCGAACGCTAACTCTAATTGTTAGGTTAGGCGCGACAGAGATATAACCTACACATAAGCTTGTACACTGGCAATACAATGAGTAAATAGTGAGAACAATGTTTTCCTGTTGCATTTGTAGTTCATATTTTGTCCATAGCTGTCGCTGTAATCACACACGCTTCAAGTTGTGTAACCTGTAAGCAATCTATATAATAAATACGAAATATCATTGTGAGATTTGAGTATAAAAATAATTCCAAATATATATATATATATATCGTATATAAAAAAAAGATACACGTATTAAATAAAGAAATGATATACGTACCTCGAGCGAAGGAAAGAGATAACAAACATTTAAAACGAATTTGGATCAATGCACAAACAACGTATTCCTTAATCTGTATATTTTACTTTATCAGCATTTCGGCATTTTTTGTCATACATACTTATCGTGTACATCTGCTATAATTAAGACGTCCTTAAAGCCCCTCACGAAGACCATAACTTGATACTCTCGATGAATCATTAAGTTATCATAATAATACTTCCGGACGACGATTTCCATGATTTATTGTGATCGAATTTTACGATCTTTAATGCATGTACGTATATATATATATATATTTCTTGTAAGTATGCGTGAGTATTATTTTTATATGACGACGAATAAATATATCATCGTTAAGAATCCTCATATCGCGCGACTTACTGATCAAGAGGATACAATGAACATGAATTCCGGTATAATAATCAACGATTATCGATTACGATTACGCTTATCGGATTAGGCTATTCTTTCGTGTGTTGAGTACCCTCAATTAAATTCGTAATGTACTTGTGGCTGGCAGTGTTGTTTACTAACTAACTTGTTTTACCCGACCAACCGAACTGTGCGACGCACACTTCTCATATTAATCTGTATTAAACTGATAATCGACATGCACCATTATTAAACGTTTTATCAATCCTTACTGCTATCAAATTTTATATGACATCTTTTCTAAAAGTTTAACAATATTATTAATATCGATAAAATATCAATGTGCGATGGTGCCGATCCTTCAGCTCCTTTTTTATCGTCGTCTCTTTCTCGCGATCAAATCAAATTTTCTTAGAATTGGAGGGATAGGAAAATTTCAACTCTTCAAGCTCGATGGCGCGCACAGTTTTTTTTTCCGTAAACGTATCCTCTACTTTAATACTAATCAACGCTCTAAATGCAACAACCGTTACTGGGAGATCAAGAATTAATGATAATAGAAGAGAGAACGATGCTCGTCTTACATACAATCCGGTGATTATAAAACTGGTCAAAATTATTTAATACATTAAAATGACAAAGTGTTCTTGTCACTTGTTATTATTATTTCAACTTTCAAATCGCATAAACAAATTATTTTTCTCGAGAATATATACACATACTTTTTTTCTTCGTTGTTATAATAAAATCATATTTAAATTATCCAAAATCAAATATCATATTGACGAAAATAAAATATATAATTTATCAAGCCACTTTCATAATCACCGGTTCTTATATATATATAAATCTTTTCGTTACTCTAAACTTTTTTTCTCTCTTTTCCTAATATTATTATTACTTTAAGTTATAGAAGAGTTATCTTTAATCATGACCCAACGATAACAAGAGTCATAATCGTCTTGCAGATATATCTTGGAGTTATCGATTTGGAATCCAAATATTTTGGAACACGTCTTCCCTTACGAATAAACTTTATAATATTATTATTTTTTCTGAAGTGATGAAAGAGTTATGTTTAACGAACAACAGAATATATCAATTTGTTGATAAAACGAATTCCTTTGATAAATGTCTCCCAGTGACGTTTCGAGCGAAACAAAAATTCTCTCAATCGATTTTACGCCTTACGTTTACGCAAATTCGACAGGATTAAAACATTTTCTACTTTGTATGTCAGTACGTGTCTCTGTGTATTCCGTCTTTGGTATACACCTGTATTTGTGTGTGCGTGCCTGTATGTATGTATGTATGTATGTATGTATGTATGTATGTATGTATGTATGTATGTATGTATGTATGTATGTATGTATGTATGTATGTATGTATGTATGTATGTATGTATGTATGTATGTATGTATGTATGTATGTATGTATGTATGTATGTATGTATGTATGTATGTGTTTTTACATGTGTGTGTCTTACACGTGTAACGTGTATGGATATATATATATACATATATATTTATCGAGACGTGTTCAAAATCTTCGAAAAAACTTACGAAACGTTTTTCTTTGTTTGTTTGTTTGTTTTTTTTTTTCTGTTTTTCTTTCTCTCTCTTCTCAACAATACGTCTCGCGACTAACAACAAGTATATAATCACCAAAAAAGTTACAGTCTCTCGGACAATATCGTTCTAAATGTTTCTCTAGGCTTTCATTATATTCTTCCTCAGTACACTTTGAATTGATTCGAGAATCGTCATTGGAATCTCTTTCTTAAGGGTTTAGAAATCGATAAATTGATGTAGGTAGGAAAAAAATTAATCGATTGGGAAAAGACAATTCGGAAAAAAAAGAAAAAAAAAGAGAAGAAAAGAAAAGGAAAGGAAAGATTCGAGAATCGGGTTTGATTATTTATCTTCTTCATAAGGACGTGTGTTCGATAGTTGGACTCCCTGTAATCCTTAATTCGTCTTGCTCTTACGATGATGACGATGATGATGAAGAAGATGTTGACGCAGATGCGATCTGGTTTCCTGTACCGCTGCAACCAACGTTCGTACAGCTTCCTCGTGACCCTCGAAGCTATCGGCTCTTTTAAGTTGTCCCAGGGAGGAGGACGCAGCTTCACCAGGTCCGCTTCTTTTGCTCTTTGGCCGAGGAAAGGTCTCCCAGGAACGCTGCTTCTGCACCAGAGATGACGACGTAGGTGTTGATCCGATCAAAATAACGAATGTTTTCCTGGCATCCTGCGAGGTTTGACCTACCGTCCCGTCAACGATGCTCGATCTTCTGCTACCAGAACCGGTTGTACTTAGGCTGTCACAGCTGGCACGTCTGCGTCTTCGAACATCGTTAGGGGCCTTTTCGTCCGCGTAGAAGACATCCTCGGAGTCACTGGCCGGATACACCTTTGTACCTTTCCCACTGGATAGTTGTTGTTGGTCGTCAGGTGGTACAGGATGTACTTGCGCTTGGACTCGTTTTTTAGCCTCGCCCATGCTAGAAGCTTCGGAAATTCGTTGATATTCCCCCTCATCTCCACCTTTTAACGGCGACGATAGAAAGCTTTGAAATTCTATATGAAATCGTTAAATCTTCCTAACCTGAGGTATCATGTGTTTACCTGATTGGTGTGACTGTGCTTGTTGTTGTTGCTGTTGTTGTTGTTGCTGCTGCTGTTGACCGTCCGTACATCTTTCTGGTTGGTCGAGTGCCTCAGCCGACGTGTCACTGGTTGCACCTTTAAAGGAACGATACAACGATCGAACCTTGCTACTCGACGAATGTCCCGGTGGTGTTTTAGGTTTCGTACCATCCGGTGATTTTCTTGAACGTCGGCTTTGACTACGATCTCGACTACCGTCATCTCTTCCGGGTGATTTTTTACGATCCTCTTTCGTTCTAGCTTTTTCAATGAGCTCCCTCAGAACTCCTCTTTTCGGATCGGAAGATTTAGCGGTACCATATACGACTATGTTGCCGCTCGAGTCTAATACGGCACCGACACCCGACGGTGTCCGACAACGTGTCGGTATTTCTTTCGTTTCTAGAGAATCAAGATCGATATCGTCGTTTAAAAAGAGATTGTCGATGAACGAGCCGAATCGTCGATTATAGCTACTTTTATACCCTTCGTGCAAAGAGCTTTGTCAGCATTTATGATCATAGTACCTCGTGGATGACGATGATCCTTAGTCGGTGCTTGAGTTTGCGACTGAGGTGGTTCCTGCATCTGTAAGCGAGCCAAGTGATCTAATAAAGCTTGCAGATGTTGATTACTGGAAGCATCCGAAGCTGCCATGCTCACTTCGCCTGCGGTAACTCCTGTAGAAAACGATTTCACAAACGGTTCCAATTGCTGAGTAAGACTTTGTAATTGTTTCACTTCGCTCCTTAAAGTTAGAATATCGTCCATCTAGAAAAGAAATCTGTTGTTTATAGAATCCAGAAGGAAAAGAATTTTCAAAGTAGGACTTGAAGTAAGAATTGTTTTTTAAATATACACCTGAGAATGAAAAATTTCTTTCTCTATATGAATCCTACACAATTGTTCTTCCCACAAAGCGTCAAACACGTTTCTCAATCGTTCTAATTCTAACTGATGATGTTCCAACTGCTGCTCCAACACGCGACAATCTCTCGCCACGTGTTCGTAACGCGTACCCACAGGCGGCGTATTCGCTCTTCTAAGTAGTGCGACGTCTCGATGAAGTTCTCCTAAACGTTCTTTCACCGTCATCAGTTGTTGACTTAGCTCTTTCAATTGGGTATCGAAGGTGCGACAATGGTTGGAAAATGGCCCACTGTCACTTCCGTTCTTCGGCTGGATTCTCTGAGCAGACTTGCTGCTCTGTTAGAAAAATGTATTCCTGATATAATGATAAAGCTTACTATGATTTACCACAATAGAGTTACAGTAATTGTGTTCACTGACTACGATATCCGACTACCGTTCTCTATTACCGAACAAAACATTGAGAGCCTGGTGTAGCCAACACGCTACAAAAAAGTTTCTTTCTAATATATCTACAAGCTACCACGACATTTTCAAAACAAACATCATAGTAAATCCTGTAAACAAAAGTACTTACACAGAATTGTGCGCGAGAAATGCAGTGAAAAACAAACTTGTAATGTAAAATTAAAAATAGGTATCGATGCAAAATGAAGTGTTTATAAGTACCTGTATGACCTGTGGTTCCTGTTGGCCCATCGTATGAGTCTGATCGTACAACGATTCTTTCGGTGTTTGTACCTGACCAACGAAAGGCTGTAACGTACGAGCAAAGTCGCTTCTATAATTTGTTTTCAAATGGGCAGCAAGTAGAGGAGGTCTCGTAGGATGTCCAAGTTGAGCTACGCGACTCAATCTTTCGAGCATAGGATGTGCGAGTTCAAGGAATTGATATTTCGTCGCACCACTTGTAAAAGCCGTACACAGCATTAAATGCATCTGTAATATTGGAAGTGCACTACCCAAGGATAGCAATCGAGTCCGAACCATTCTTTCCTTAGTTTCAAATTGACGTTGAAGTTCCGTTAGAACGGAAGCGTGAGTTTTAGTAATCGCTTCTTGCATTCCTTGACAAAATGAATTTAACGCGCGTTTCTCCGATTCCAGGCTATGCCGTAACTCATCCAACTGTGATTTTAATGCCAAAACTCCGTCTCTTACGCCTGCCTGCAATTCGCAAATTGAATTTGCTGCTCTTTCCATTTTTTTTGAAGCCTGTTGCCAAGCGCTTTCGATGTCCACGCAATGTAATCGAGCGTCTACCGGTGTATCACGAAAACAAGTTGCACAAAGCATGCATTTGGCGCTTTGACAATACATGATGTATTGCTCCCCATGAGAGGGACAACGACGTTGAGTATCTTTCGCACATTTGCTCATATGCACTACCTCATGAGAGGAGAACATTTTTGCGCGGTGTGTATGTTCTCTGCAATGGGTACATAGAGCTTGCCCTATAAATTGATAAATCTATATTGAGTGACACAAGAGCTATAATATGTTTCTTCTTGTAGAAAATAACGTTAAATAATAATTAAATATTTTAGAAGAAAATACCACATGTTGTGCAGAAGAACATAGTAGATTTGTCTCGCTTATCACAATTGGCACATGGTGGATTTTCAGAATTGGCTAGTTCTACTAGTTGACGTATCAACTGATCCGGTGGTGGTAACTGTGCACCCTCTTTAAGTTGCGTTTGTTGCCTGTAAATATAAAAATATTAATATTTTATAATAATAATGAGATAGAATAGAAGAGAACAATCAATAGATGGAATTTGTGCAAACTGGAAGAATATTATTTGAAATATGTAATTTTTTAAAAATGTCAAAACAACAACTTTATAAATTCATAATGAAACATGCATGATTAAATTCAATTTCCTTAATGGAAACTTTCAAATTGAACCGAACAAGAACTTTAATATCATGGATGAACTCCATCCGAATAAGAATTAAAAGCTGATCAAAGAATTGTACTAGAAAATAATGAAAGCACATCTACATCGTGAAATGAATCACAGATATGCAGACAATAAAGAATGCCACTGTGACATCATGAATGGGTACATGCAATTAGGTAGAAGACAATAAGAGCAGTAGACAATGAATTCCACACACTTCTCTCTAGTTTGATAGAGATGCAGCACCAAACATATTGATTGAGTATCGATCAACACTGTATTTACTCTGCTCTACACAATATGTGAATGTAGGTAAACATCTCACAGGCGTGCTACGATCAGGTATCAGTAATACCTAAACAGATACTGCAAAACAAGTATTTGAACGTTCGTCGTAAAATTTCAAGATTATTCCATAAAACATTTCTAACGTGCAAAAGCAACATTTAACATGGATTAATAAAAAAAAAAAAAGAAAATGACACTTATATACTATAGATGCTATATATACCTAAATAGAAAAATCTTCAAAGTATAAACCATTAAGATGTTATTGCTATGAAAGGTCAAGAGAGAAAGCTCGGTGCATTTGTAAGTGAGCAAAATATAATAAATATTAGGGAGTACTTTGGATTACTTTACTTGCAACGTACACAGCGATCTTAAAGTCAGCAGGCCAGCACGAAGCATGCAGAAACTGCTTGTTCGGGATGAGCGTAGATCCCACGAATATCCTAAGGGTAGGGCCATGCAATAACAGACGTTGTTAACTACCCGCAGATGGGACAGGTGACTTTTCCGTCGAGGTGAGGGCCACGTATACAGCGGGCGCAGAAAGTATGAAAGCAGGAGAGCAGGCAAGGCTCGTTATAGTAATCATGACAGACACCACAGACCAGTGGATTTCTGGGGACACCGGGATCGACTCCGGACGTGGCATTGTTCTCGCCGACCCCGTCGACAGCCGCCGACCCGGAGCTCGCCATCCTCCGCGAACCGACGGTCACCTGGAAGAAGACAAATTTCCAAGTATACCGATTTCTATTCTCGATGAATTTCTTCGTTCTTCGAGAATGCGTCTTGTCGTTAGAAATACATTAAATTAACAAAGATGTTTACCCCCAAGACCGTTGGCCCGCCCGCCGCAGAGAATCGCGATGGGATGGTTTATCGGCTCGTCATTCTGACGTAGTAGTACGGTGCCAACCCCGTTTGCGCCTGACGATCGGCCCTGACGTCATTGGGGCGCTCACCAATCTCTCCCTCTACCCGCATAGAAGGCGCACGCACACACCGCCTGAAGGGCCATAGGCGCCGGTCTTGCACCACCCTAAGGATACCTTTCAGCGACCGTTCCTACTAAACACCTTCCATATTATCTTCTCAATTATTCTCTAGGCTCATTCATTTATTTCTTATATCCTAACATCTAATCGTTTAGATTCAGATTCCAATTATTGATCGACTTTATCCTTATCCTCTTTACAGTTTTCAACTATTTGCAATCCTTTAGATTCATCCTCGTGGAAAAGAAGCAAAATTTCTTACTTCTTATCCGCAATGAGAAACTATATATTAGACAAAAGGAAGATAAGAAAAATAAATCATCTAGATTTTCTCTATATAATTGTACTATATTCTCAAGTCGATTTCGCCGCAAGGATAAATATCGTTAAAGTTAAATATTAAAGGGAACAGGGTAAAAAAGTATTTGAAAGAGCCGCGCCTATGCGAAGGACAAGGTTGTGTACGTGCAGAGGCTCGTTCACGCAGGGTTATCGTGTGAGTGCGCAGGAGGAGACAGCAACCCCTTGCCGTCTCCTCCGAGCTCTTTCCGCACCCCTGCAGACACGACTCTACATATATACAGAAACGTGCACGAATTTATATGGACGAAAGTGTTAGTAACATAGCGAGACGAGTCTTTGCCGTTTGGCGAAAGCATCCAGCATGCATGACGCATATGAAAAAAGAAATAGATCACATATATATATATACACGATATGTATGCATGTACACATATATATATATGTATATGTACATGTACAAAAAAATATATATATGAATTCGGATATTCTTTTGTATTTCTCAGCTCTTTATGTCTGACGTTTCGTCGTACGGAACAGTAGCAGTATGTTCGAGAAAATCATAATAAAAATTTGCTATTAAAAATGAAACGATGAAATTATTAGAGATATATAAATATCATCTTCTTGTTAGTTAGCAACTTCCCAAATAACCCTGTACATATGTATATATACACGTATACATATATATATATATATAGCACTACTAAAATGTTACACCAGATTTGTCTTGCTCTCGATTTGCTCGACCCCTATAGTCTTGCCCTTTTAACCTATAAAAGAAGGTCCTTAAGGGCGCCGCCTACTTGTAGATGCGCCACGCGCATTTAATGCGGTTATGCAAATTTTTCCTTTCGCCGCGTTAACTATTTTTCGTTAATATTTAATAACTCGTGAAAAAATTAAAGTCCAAAATGGATTTCTTCGCGTTTATTTTCGCATTCGTGATTAATAAAATCGTTTTGAACGAAATGAAAAAAAAAAAAAAGAAAGAAAGAAATATTGAAACAAAACGTCTGGATGAACACAAAAACGTATATATTTAAGACACTAGTATGGCCTCTTTAAAAATAGTTTAAATGAGACGCGTGAAAAACGCTTTACGTCGAGACCTCAAGCGTACTGTAATATTATACGATACCTACACTCTGTGTTTATTGCGACTGAAGGAATATCTTTAAAAGACTCCAGGAAGATTTTAAATTACATCGTTGCTCGCACCGTGGAAATCCCAGAAGTATTATCGTAGACAAACACGTTTCATACATATATACATATATGTATATCTCGCAATCCGTTATTGCTCCGATAAAGTACAGCCTCTCTAGATAGATTTTACACGTTTCTGTTACAGATATTAAGCTGTCAAGCATACATAAATATATACATACATACATACATCCGTATGTGTGTATATATATATATATATATATATATATATATATATACACATAACAAAAGATAAAATAAAATCGTACCTGCGGATCAATATCGTTCCCTTAAAAAATTCATACTCTCTTTTTATCTTGACATTATCGTTTACGGTATCACGTAGTGAAATGCAGGAAAATTTGTAAATAAACAATCTCCGTCTTTCGATCTATCTTTCGAGCCATTATATAAATATATTATGTTCTTTTATGGGTACATGCGATACCAAAATATTATACGGTCCTGAGTAAATTGCTGACCCTCCAACGGGTCAGTGGGCGCCAATTCTACGACCCTCCTCCTTTCCTGGCAACCGCAATATGCTTTTCCTCGAACCATACACCTGCTCTTCAACGTACGAAAAATCTAATAACTAATGGGGACTATATATATGTCAGAGAAAGCAATATCTAATTTTCATCTATTTTAATTCTAAGTACAATATTATTTTTTACAAATGTTTATAATCCTTAAGACTTATCTGGAATGAAACTGATTTAGTTTATCCAATCAAATAATTAGACAAATCTCGAAATAGCTTAGAAAATATTTATCTTACATCCTCTAGCAATACTTTTTCTTTTCAAATATGAAAATATTCTTATGTAATCTAAAGTAGTACCTGAGAAACGTCGCGATGAAGCGGCAAATACCAAATGACAGATGTTGATCTTTCGAATAACCGATTATCGGAGAGAAATCTGGTGCAGCTGGAGAACGCTTCTCTCTCTCTCTCTCTCTCTCTCTCTCTCTCTCTCTCTCTATCTATCTATCTATCTATCTATCTTTCTCTTTCTCTCTTTCTCTCTCTCTGTTTCTGATACCGTGCCAAGCGCTCGAACCGTCTACCGAATAATTACGAAAGGAATTCTATTTCATCTTTTTTCTTTTTCTCTTGTTTCCTAGAAAAACGTTCAAAGAAGATCGTTAACGAGGAAAAGTTCTTTTTTTTATTTTTTATTTTTTTTTTATTATTATTTTTTTGTTTTTTCCTTTTTTATTTTTACCCCCCCCCCCAAAGAAAGAAGTAAATCAATTACCCAACATTTTCAACGCTAGCAACGAGAAAATATTGAAATCTACGTAGATTTGTACGATATATTCTCTTCTCGTTTTTCTAAAACGTAATAAGAAAAAAAAAAGATAATTAAGAGATAAAAATTATATCTATATTTTTTTATAGATATTTTTTTTTTCAAGCATCCAATACGTTTCGATATAAAATGTAACTACGTCGAGTGTTGTGTAAAACGAAATACGAAAGAAAAAAATTTTAGAAAATACAAATATTTTAGGCACAATCTTCTCATGCATTCAATACGTCCCGACGACGTTAAAAGTGATTACGCAAAGTACTGTTTGAGAAGAAATGCAAAAGAAAAAATAAATAAATCGGAAAGTACAAACATTACGTTATACTTTAGGCGCCATTTTTTCTTGCAATCAATACGTCCCGACGGTGTAAAATGTAACTACGCAAAATACTATGTAAAACGGAATGCAAGAGAAAACAAAATAAATAAAAAAATACAAAAATAATATTATACCTCAGACATCATTTTTTCTCATGCATTCAATACGTTCCAAAGATATAAAAAGTATTTATGCGAAGTGTTGAATGAAACGTCATTAATGGTAAAGAAAGGAAGCAAAAAAAAAACAAAATAAAATTAAAAAATAGAAAAATTATATTTTAGCCGGCATTTTCTCCTGCATTCAATACGTACCAACATGAATCTACGTAAAGTAGTTGTATTTCGTAAGTTTATAGGAAGCATCATTAACGAGGAAGCAAAATTACGGTTTTGAGTTCGTCGTACGGAAATTGCAGTATATTTTCTATTTATAAGCTGTCTCTCTTTCTCTTTCTCTTTTTCTCTCCCTGTGGAATGCGCGTCCATTATTTGAAAGTTAGTTAACCGGAGGCGTCTGCGACTCTTTTCTTCTTTCTTCTATACGATTTTGTTGCGTCGCAGCTCTTTCTCTCTTTCTCTCTCTCTTTCTCTTTCTTTATATATATATATATATATTTCATCCACAAAATGAGATATTCACCGGGTATGTTCCTTCATTTGATTATTTTTCATCGAAATAATACGGAAAGCTTCTTTCTTCGAACGGAATGAAAAATATTCTTTAAACGATTGAAAGAGACAAATAGATTATACTTATCAACATATACAAAAAAAAATAATCTTATCTTCTAACCTTTTTTCTTTTCTCGATTTGTTTGTATTTCTGACATTGTTATATGTCATATGTATGTATGTATGTATGTATATATATGTATATGTATGATTCGAAAAATGATTTTTAATTTACGTATTAACACCATTAAAAATTCTACTAGAATATTTTATCGATTTACGACAATTTTTTATCGCAGATACAGACGCCGTTGATTCGAATTAAAGTTCGCAGTATGTAATCGCATTTTTATTGGTTTTCAGATTAATACATTATGATTAGATTGGTAGAACTGTATGTACTAAACGATTGTACAAAATAACGATGTTTCTATATAATTACCAACTATCATTGTTTAATAATTTTATTTGTTATGTAGGAAAGTCTTACAATATTGTTAAATATACAATATTATACTGTAATTGTTTACATTTGTTGAAATTTTGTTCGGAATATTTTTATAAAAAAAAAAAGAAAGAAAGAAAGAAAGAAATATCTATCGATTGATATGATTGGTCTTTTTTCTGATTGAGCTGACCAATCAACTTTAAGTTTAAGGTAACCTCAATGTCTTCAGTGACACGTAAATTCATATGCTTTTGATATTGCCTATGTGATGATTGATTTAACCTTGTTTATATATCCCATGCAGGTATATTCTGTAGCTAAATAAGAAAACGCAAAACGATTATAATTGATACGGAGATTTCAAAAAGCTTCGCTTCCAAAACTATAATAAACGATTCATTTTATTTTTCTATATAACCTCTCTCATATCAAATATTAGACTCTATTAACTAGATGGCCTAACTGACACGGAATATATAGATCTCCTTGGTTTCTACCATTACAGCACCACAACATCACGTGACTGATTGCTACAAAATATAGTTCTCTTTGATTACAGCGCCACAGCGTCGCGTGACTGAAGCATCATATCTGTTTACAACGCTAGTGTCATCTACAGTGTAAAAGTGTTTGTAAAATTACCGAGTCTTATCATCGTTCTCAGTGATCCGTTTATATATTACTACGTGGAATTTTTCTAAACGTCGTTAACATTCAATTATTTTATCGTTCGCCTTTCGTTTTGTTCGAGTTTCCCGAGAAATATACCGTTCCGTTTGTAGCCATTAATGTCATCTGGACGACATTATCCGACGTTTTGAGTTTTCACCTAACGTTCGAAGTTGAGTCATTTTTTGAAATATGGCTGCTGCCGCTGCTGCTGCTTTACTTGATGAGCTTATGGGAAGAAACAGAAATGTGCTTCCCAATGAAAAACCGAAGGAACTTAATTGGGAGGATCCTGAGGTATGATTACGTTAATAAAATTAATCTTTCGTTTCTTTCAACGAACACATTATTTGTGTTCGATCGATGCTTTTAATATCATTTTAATGGTTAATTTCTTCGTTATTTAATCAGAACTACGCTTTATTTTTTTATAGTTTTGCAAATTATATTTGGTAAAATTCTGTCCTCATGACTTGTTCGTAAATACGAGAGCTGACCTTGGAGCTTGTTCACGAGTACATGACGATGAAGCGAGAGAACTTTTTGAGAAAGCGCCATACTCGTATCGTAAACAGCAATATGAGGATGAATTTATTAGATTTTGTCAAAGTATGTTGAACGAGGTTGAAAGAAAGATTGTCAAAGGCAAACAACGTCTTGCTCTTATTGGAAGAACAGAAGCGGTATGTATCCGATCGTTATTAAGAGTAATATAAATTATTAAGGTTTTTAATGTTATTATATTTTTTTTCAGCCTACTTTAACTCCTGCACAGACTCAAAGAAACGAAGAACAAATAGCTTTACTCACAGAGAAGATAAATAAATTAGTAGAAGAGGCAGAACAAAGTGGAATTCAAGGAAATGTAGAACAAGCTCAAGGCCTAATGAGACTTTGCGATCAATTAAAGGAAGAACGAGAAACCCTTAGAAAGTCTAATGATAATAGTCATTATAATCAAGTATGTTTTTAATAGGACTCTTCCTTCTTTATAAATATTGTTTCAAGTATTTTATTAAATATTTAATTTTCTATTAGACTGCTGAACTAGCCGCTGCTCAAGAAAAACAAATGGAAGTATGCGACGTATGTGGCGCTTTCCTCATTGTGGGTGATGCTCAACAACGAATTGATGATCATTTGATGGGTAAACAACATGTGGGTTATGCAAGATTAAAAAGTGCTCTTCAAGAAATTATGGTACATTTAAAATCAGATAATGTTTGTAATGATTAACGTCAATAACTAACTGTTTTTTAAATAAATGCAAATAATTTGTTTTGTATAGAATAAACGTGAAAAAGCAAGGGATGAAAAAGAACAGAAAAGAGAAGAAGAGAGAAAACAGAGAGCACGTGCTAACGAAGAACTTGATAGACGAAGAAGAGAAAGTGACAGAGATCGAGATCGAGATAGAGAAAGAGATAAACGTCGTAGACGTATAGACGACGACAAGGGTAGACATGACTCGGGAAGTCATAGGTTAATATTTAAATAATTACATGATATATATTTAAAAAAAAAAAAATCCAATTGCCAAATTCTTGATAAAATTTGTTTTACAGGAATTCTGGACATAGAAGTAGAAGCAGATCTAGAGAGAAGCATGATCGACATCGTGATGACGATAATCATCGACGTCATTCTCGTGATAAAGGTACGAAAAGTTAATCAATTTTCGAAATTCGAATAAAAAATAACTTATCCGTAATGACGTGATATAGATGCGTTTAATCGTTTATAGGAAATCGGGATCATCGAAGTTCCAGTCATCATAATCGTCGTCGCCATCGATCTCGAAGTCGAAGTCACAAGTAACTACTCTTGATTGGTTAGTGAGTGAGAACTAAGCCAGGTATGCACTAAACAGTTAACGATATATTCGTCTCATTTACTGTACAGGTTCTTTACCAGGTGAGTTTCATTAGATGCACATAATATGTACATGATAATTATCTGTGATTTTGAAGAATCGCATACAGTCACAACGTACCAGTCTTTGATCCTGCCTATTAATTGGAGAAATGCTCTTACTAAATTTCATATGGACCTGATTGTACAGCATTTTATTTTCAATGTGACGAGCTCATTCTATGTAACATATAGCTTGAAAAAGCTGCATCGAGGTAATGTCGAGCAAGGAGTAGTAAAGTCGTTCACAAAAGAAAGGTATATTTATCATGTAGTACTATAGATATTGTCTACAGAGCAAGATAGGAGAAGGTATACCTATGCTTGCTTTGATCGGTATAATGTCTTCATAGGTTAAATACAGTAAATCATTGTGTAATATCAACGACTGCATAGCTTTTTTGTCGAAAAGAAATTAGTGGTTTAGTGGAGGAAACAGTGCCTACTTCCGTAGACCTGCAACGACAGTGCCCTGTGTGACTGTGACTATACAAACCTAGCTTCTGCTACGCATTTCTGAGGTATTTATATCGGAATGATAATACCAAACATGTCCTTTTCTTAGGAAAGTTAGACTTTTTTGAAATTGATGATGTTTATTTTTGGAGTGATACTTCAGTGCTAGTGCTTAAAGGAAATGATAACAAAGTCCTGCTATTACTTTCCTTACTTCCTAATTGCAGTTGATTGGAGCATTATCAACATGACTTTCAATGATAATTTATCTGAGAGTTTTTCGTTTAGGGATATATTAATGATATCTATGAGAACAGAAATTGGATAGATCAATTGTAGTACTTTCAAACTTCGAACTTAAATGTTCAGAGTAACTTTCCTGTTATTTCCATAGCCAGTGAGTTAAAAATACGAAATTGATTCAATTGTCATCATAAATATTATACCAGTATTAACTGATTATTTAAACATTCGTTTTCCTCTATTTGATAAGGAATTTCTTACTACTCCCCTTTTTACAATTTATGAGAAATGTGTATCATATGCAATATTTTCTTCCCTCCTTGCACGTGTCACTTTATTTACACTTTTAGTTCTTAATGGTTAGGGTGCGGGCAAAATTATAATTTTTATAAATGGGTGAAATGATTATTCTTTAGCATTATCCTACATCAATCAAAAGGATCACAACAGAGGCCATATGGATCATAAATTGAGCTGCTCCTAGGACTTCCCTCATTCATATATAGTCTCATATTATTCAGTTTGCCATGTCCTTCGTTTCAGCTTTGATAGAGAAGATACATATTTTATATATGTCTTATATTTATACAACTCATTAATGATATAAATGTTTCTTTATTATTACATAATCTGCTTTTTAAATATTTACTTACAGAAATATAAAAGTTTACTCTAATAAATTTCAACTTCAATATTATCATTATGTATTGCAGCACAGAAACGTTTTTATGTGTTGCATAATTTAATTAGTATCCTATAACACATAGAGATAGAAATATCGGATTTTAGATCTAAAATATGAACTAAATGTCTTTTTATAAAATTGATTTATTTTATTTTTTCTACTATTTTTTGACGATAATCATAAATCATAATGGGAGAAACATAAATTTTTATAATTTTAAGGCTGCAATCAGAATGATACTTTGAATTTTATTAATTGCTTACTTATGCATATAATTGAAATATAATATTATTTCTGTTTAAGAATTTAACATAATGAGGTTAACAACAGCTACAATAAGGGAATTATGTTAATCGTTTGAAAGTAATTGCGATTCGTATGAAAATGATATTTGTTAAATCTTAACTTTTAAAACATGGATTCTCTATTTTCAGAGCGAAGACAGGGCAATGGGAATAACCAGTCCGACAGATCCACGTGCACTCTGCTTTATGTATTATTAAGGTAAAGATTTTGCATAATCTTCACATTGAAAAGTCATGAATTTTATATAAATGTGGATGAATTTATTTAAAGTACTTTACGTCATTTTAACGAATCATTAATAATTGCTGAAAATCGGCCTTTAAATAATGCGTGAATGTTATTTTATTGCAATTTTATTTACATCTGAAAGTAATTGTTACATTACTATACATACCAATCAAACAAGGTAAATTGTCCATAGGTTACGTTGTAATACTCGTAATATTGTTATTTGAAATTAATAAAATGAACCTGAGAAAGAACATAAAAAAACAATCATAAAATGCAGATAAAGATTAGTTTAAAAAACCATTAAATGACTGGTATTATCTTGTACACTTGTATTATAAAAATACATATTTAACTAGGTAATCTATAAAAATATATAATTTATTAAATAAATACAAATATTGATAATACAATGAGCAATACGTTGCATCTTTCTAATACTGTATATAAATAATTGTTCACATGGTATAAAATTTTCTATTTATACCAATCAACATAATTTATTAAATTTTATTTTAACCCAATGCTTCGTGTAATCTGTAAAATTGAAGGGTGGATTCAATTATGTGAATAATCAAATAATACCAAAAATTTGACTTAGTATAAATATACCTGTTCATAAACAGTCCAAGCCATCGTAGTCATTAGTGTTCTTCTTAACATTCTAGGTACAATTCCTTTAAAATATCCTAAAATTCCATATTTTTTATATACAATATAAGTGGCACTGTAAATAGTTTTAAATTCATTCGGATAAAGTTGCATCTTCGTTTTAATAACATCTGGTGGATGCGTTACAATAGCAGCAAAAATTCCTGCTAAAACCCCACAGCTGAAGTGCACTGGTACAGAGGCATTCTGATGAACGAGCTCTAAGAAATGAAGAGTGCATATTAGCATTTAAGAAGATACTTTTAATAAATTTATTTTCACTATAAGCTACCTGTATGAGCAGCTACTTGTTTTAATTGTGTATAAAATAATAGATAAAGACCACTGTATGGTGCATCGCGAAGTAATGTTGGTACTAGGCCACTGGACAGGCCTTTAATACCTTCTTGCCTATATATAAGCCTTAAAGCTTCTGCAACGCTATTATATTTATAAACGCCGCTCTATAAAAATATTATAACTAAATAATATAGAATATTTTGTAAAAGCTAATACATAAATGCATCATATTGGAATGTTACTTAATGCAAATTTGTACCTCAAACCGCGTTTTAACAACAGTAATTGGGATTAATAAACCACCAGACATAGACCGAGCCGTAATACCTAACGATATAGCTTGTAGAGGTGTTAGTGGTTCTTCTAGCTGTAATGTATGCTTTAACCAGTCCAAAGAGGAAAAGTAGAGTCCAACACCAGGGATGACTCTAGTTATAGACTAAAAAAAATAATTATTTCTTTATTCTATGCAATTAGCATATTCATTTTACATATTAGATATACTTTGCATTGTATTACTTACTGGTGTCATACCACGCCATAATCCAAATATATTTTCTTTTTTTATTATATGTACAATTGTTGTTAGCATCCCATTTCTTGTTGGTCTGTAAACAGTTACGCGTGATAAATTTATATCTAATGTACGAAGTAGATTAATTTTATCAATAATCTTGTTAGTTACTTACTCAACATGAGTATTGACTCTGCTTTGTAATCTAGTTTTAATTAAATCCAATGGTTGAAATAGAATTGTTGAAAAAGTACCAGAAAATGAGCCAGCAAGAAAAGATTTTAATACGGGATACTGTAAAGATATATTTTTTATTTTATTTTTTTCTTCTATAGTCACAAGCTAGTTAATGTGTAAACGCTTATATCAATCGTAAAATTAATTAATCAAGTTCATTGTGTAATATAATACTAAATTACAAATATTCCAGCTTTTATCACTTAAATTTATGTCTTTATACGTGATATCTCGCACGAGTTTCCTCACGTGAATAGTAATCTCATTCAAAGGTCAATATAATTATCTTTATAATGCAAGCTCTAGGGTCATCTTTCTCAGAATTGTCATACTTTTGCGAAGATAAACATATATTGTTCGTGAACTTATTTTTGAAATAATTGATAACTGCTATTTTTTATAATAAAAATTATTTATCAGGGTTATGAATAAGATGACAAAACTATTTCATGTCCTATTATTCATAACATTTGGATGATATACATGTAATGTATGCTGGTATTGATTTGGTACTATATCCACTATTTTGAAATTAACTGATCATTATTTGAAAAATGATCAAAGAATATACTCGTCTTGTGACTTTCAATTTCGACATAAGCCGGATGATCATAGAATACAAATATTTTTAGATAAACTATTTTTAAGCTAACTAATCTTTATAACTAATTTTTAGATAAAACTATTCTTTACATATTACTTTGAGTAATGTGTTCAATAAGTAATATATAAATTATTTTTTTAACACAAAAGAATATATTATATATTCTATTTATGAAAATTTACTTATACATTGCATACAATTCCGTATATTATATTCCATGAATACCGACAAAGATATTTATAAAGATATATATACAAAGATATATATACAATATATACAAAGATTTATATAAATTTCAAATGAAATATAAATAATAATATTGTAACATATATTAAAAAGTAAAACAATTTTCAATTGCAAATTTGAATGCAAAAGATTTACAATCATAAGATTTTATGTGCCTTTTATGCTATTTTATTATAAAAAAATATCAATTTTAAAATAATAATACTTACGGCTCCTAAAGCCTCCATTTAATATTTAGTAATTGATTGGAAGCTTGCGAAATATAAATTAAGAATCACTATACTCTAGCTCTTATTATGCAGCAAATCAATAAAATAAAACCTTTCTTAACTGTCTCGTGCCACTAAAGATACTGAAGTCATTTAAAGCGTGACGAATACTTACTTCCTTGGTTATCTGAGTTTCTCCTCTCTCCAGGTCAATTGAATGACCCTGCATATCAAAGTACTGTCATATAAAAATATCAAAAAATACTCGAGAGAAACGTGATTTAAACGTGACTTAGTAATAAACGTAATATAGGAAGTTCATTATATATTGTTGAGTTTATAATCTGTTACTTTTTTATAAGTAGAAATGACTAAGAGTATTAATGTAATTTTAATTTTAGTATAATTTTACTTGGTCTCATATCATTAGATATGTTACTATATTAGGAAATAAGATTTCATAATAATCTTTTATACGTCAATAGATATTAAACATTATAATCTGAACAACAAAATATTATTGTATATACGAACTTGTTATAGCACTAACATATTTTTAATCCACGAGAAAAATGTAATTTCCACAGAATGTTCAAAAATTTTATTAGATTATCTAGATTTTCTACTGAAAACAGACGTATTTATCCGTCACTGGAATAAAAGAAAGAATAACGTGTACATGTATTCTAAACTTGATAAGTTGATAACATGGAAATGAATAAATTAAACAAATGTCTTACACGTATCATAGCGATAACAAAGAATAAATAAATACTAAATTCTTTAGAGAATATAGATTAGGTTATCTCTATATTTAATCTCATGCTTTTGTTCACCGGCTATTTATGATGTATTATAATTGAGGCATTGTTTAACAGCTTTTGCTTTAATTTTTTATGTTTTTCGTTTATCCGAAGTATGTCGCGAAACGTTTCGTCATTCAAGGGCATTTTTAATAAGTTACATTGGTTGTATCTTAAGAGATGTACAACACACCATTTTCTTCTTCTACTACTATAGTCAAGATCTGATTATTTTACGTTATATTATTTATTACTTATATTTGCGATTTAATGATTATAAGTATTTCTTTAATTATTATATTTATACATATTTCTACGTACAATTGATAGACAATAAAATTATATTTTGCTTTGAGCGAAAAATAATAAAACGCGTGTACAAAATATTTGTGAGCAAAGCATTCATCGTTAATGTTTATCAACCAATAGTTTTTGCAACGTATTGAATAACATTAAAAATGTTTTTGTATATAACAAAGAATATGAGAAATAACATAAATAAGAATTAACGTTAGCAACGTTGAATTATTTCGATAATTAAAAATTATATAATTATTTATGATAATATAAATACTTTTAATTAACATTAAAACATTGATTAGAATTATGATGAAATAGAATCTTGACATACTTTTTCAAAGAAATAGCGAATAATAATCAAGAAAAAAAAATACAATTAATATTAGATAACATGAATCTGTGATAATTGCGAAATTAATTTTCGCAATTCTATTTGTTTATTTATATAGTTTAAATATTATTAAATATATTACGAAATATCATATTATGAAATGTAATATTTAAATTATATAATTACGATATTAAAATGTATGTATGTTTCCATTATCTTGCAAATCATAATTAAATTATAAAATGCATATCTTTCTATTTATTTTCAGGAGTTAGAAAAATGACCGCAGGAGGTGCTGCAGTAGTTTCCGGTCGTTCGCGATTGGCTAACGTTGGCGCTGCTTCACGCTTGGGAAATGATTTCCGGTTTTAGTAGGCTCGGCCATTTTCGTCGGTGTCTCGGTACCGTGTGGTCGTTGCTTCAAGCGTGTTCTGAGGTAAGATAATTTTAATAATTATTTTGTTGTTAAACGTTTTATAATTGTTATCAATGTGTGCTTATTGATTTCTACTTTAAGAATTTATATTATTTTGCAAGAAATTATATATTTTTTATCTTTAATTCCGTCTGAAAAAATTTGTCTAGAACGTGGTCGCCATTTTGATTGCTAACGTTTTTTTTTTCCAATACATTCTCGTTCGAATCACCACGTGGTTTTTACAAGTATTCGTTCTTTTCTTATATTAGGTAACGATCTTTCGATAATGGTGAACGGACGAATTCCTTCGGTCTTTTCGAAGACCTATGTAACTCCCAGGCGGCCTTATGAAAAGGCACGTTTGGATCAGGAGTTGAGAATTATCGGTGAATATGGTCTTCGTAATAAACGTGAAGTATGGAGAGTCAAGTATACGTTGGCCAAAATTCGTAAAGCTGCTCGAGAACTTCTTACGCTCGAAGAAAAAGACCCAAAACGTCTTTTCGAAGGTATATATTTTTCAACATATTTTATTAGATTTTTAGATTATAAAGTTTTTAAAAATTATAGAATATGTTTAAAAGAAGCGTAGGGTATTTCAAGGTTATATGATGAATTAATTCTTTATTTTCTGACACCTCTTGACCTAACAATTTTGAGGAGTATATTAAGTTCTGAGATATTAGGAATCTAAATATACGTATGATAAACGTTAACATATTATTTCTTTCTAACAATTGTCGATTGTTTTTAGGTAACGCATTGTTGCGTCGTTTAGTGAGAATCGGTGTGTTGGACGAGGGACACATGAAACTCGATTACGTTCTCGGTTTGAAAATAGAAGATTTCTTGGAAAGACGTCTTCAAACTCAAGTATTTAAATTGGGTCTTGCTAAGTCTATTCATCATGCCAGAGTTTTGATCCGTCAACGTCATATTAGGTGAGTTTTTAAAAATGCATGAATATAAATATCTTTTGTAGGCTTATCGTAGCCTTAATATTTGGGCAAGAAATATCTGTAAATTTGCGGATAATTTCTAATCTTTTAAGGCGAGATAAAACGCCTGGTTAATCTCTGGGCAAGGATAATTCTTTGTCTAGTTTCATCCCAGGAGACAAGTCGCTTATGTCTCAATCTGTGATTATTGAAGCGTATATTTTTGCGTATCTGATTCATGTAAGGACGAATCGTCCGATGCTATAACAGAAAATTTTTGCTACTGCAGATGTCAGGACAGTTCACCCGATTGATCTCCTGACTTGACCAATAATATAAAAACTTGACTTCAATTGAATGGGGAACTTCTGCATATGTAACCGAACGACTGCGAATAATTAAAAAATTTGAAGCTACTTTATTTCACACAGGCCACTTAAATGTTAGTTAAATATTAACATTTAACGTCTGTTGATATTATTGGAGCATTGAAACTCTTCATCCTTATTCGGTATTGTGCTCAAGTTTAACATTTTCGAGACATCTAGCGATAAAATCCATTCATTGGTGTAATAGTGATCGCAAAGTAATCGATTTTGTAGAGGGTTCCGAATGATGGTGTATCGTTTCAGGGTGCGCAAACAAGTGGTGAACATCCCCTCCTTCATTGTACGATTAGATTCGCAAAAGCACATTGACTTCTCTTTGAAGTCTCCATTTGGAAGTGGCAGACCAGGCCGTGTAAAGAGGAAAAACTTGCGTAAGGGCTCTAGTGGTGCTGCACCCGAGGAGGAGGAAGATTAAACTATGGATATGATACTTGAATAAAAGTGATGTCGAATGTATATCTCTCTATGTTCAAGTTAGGATTCCTCTGAGATTTTTCTGATTTCCTGATTTGTTGTTAGCTGTTTGCTGCTTTGCATACGTTTTCCTTATCCTGTGCAGTATCTAATAAATAATTTCTCTGTGTATTTCCTCGTAATCCAAAGTAATCCATTGATGCTTCGTTCTAATGGTTTATTTGTTGTCCATTGCTAACAAAGTTTGGAATCATTTATGTTCTTCTTTCCTAATCTTTTCCTAATAGTTTGATAAACTTCCAAATATTTTAAGTGATTCTTTCCTCGCAAATATTTGTCCTTTCCACAGAATTTTATCTTCCTCGTTTTATCTCTATTAAGTAAGTTATATCTCGTTGGTAAGAAACGTAATAACAAATGCACTTCATGCATTAAAACCTCGTATTTTAAGTCTGTTCAAAATCAAAATTTAATCCACGTTTTGTGAGACTAATTTGTAGTCGGTCGCTTTATTTCGTTCGTTTCTTTTTAGTAAGTAAGTAAGTCGTAAGTCTTGCATTTTGTACAGCTCGTAAAGAAGTTAAAATATACTAAGGAAGGTCACGTATCCTACATACGTTAGAAGAATAAAAAGCAAGCTGAGTTTGCATCGATCGGTAACATGGAAAGCCTATCGCGTGATCTCTTGTTAGTGGGATCAAGAGTTTACATAGCGGTTTGCTGCTCGTGTGCAAATACAGGTTGTCTCGAGATAAGTGTAAAGCGAAATAGTAGTCAATTTATATTAGATAGTACGAAATTTTTACGAATCTTTTTTTTAATGAGTAATATCATATAAAAAGTATGATAAGCATATAAAAAGAAAAAAGGAATTTTTTTTTAAATAAGAATCTAGTTACATTTACTGTTATCGATGATAACCGGTATAATACGGTATATAGTGTACTTGCATATATATATATATATATATACAGGGTGTCCTATTTTAACTCGACTAACGAGCCAATTATATTTACGATAAGACGTGGTCGACCGATAAATTCGACAGGAGACAACGACTTCGATGGAGAGCTTCGTTTGCGAGTAAATAATTTCGAAGGCACGGAGCTTTCGAAAGTTTACGGTAGGGACGATATTCATGGAATATTCATGCTACGAAATTATCGAATATACCAAAAGCTTGTTCATCGTTGGTTCGAAGTTATTGCCCTACGTATATTAGCATGCATAGGTAAGGAAAAATAAAAAAGAAAAAGAAAGAAAATGCGCTCGTTGACATGTTCTCACTTGTGAAAGAAAATATGCATTAAAGATGAACGATCGTGAGAGTGCTTGACCGACTTCGAGTAGCTTTAAGGAGAAAAGCTGCGAGAAATTTTTTAAGATGGACTATCATCCGCATTACCAGATCATTATTATTATTTAAAAATTCTTTTAGAGATAATTAATCCAAGATAATTAAAACTTAATCTCGTTCGAGTTTGTTGAATAAATGAGTGAACGTGATGAGTTTTTGTTAAAAGTAAAGACAAGTATAATTTTATAAAACTACATTTTAGCGAGATTTAAGATAATCCGATATAATCTAGGTTAATAATAAATATCTTTAAACCGTTAATCTAGATACAAATTTACGTCTATTACGTAAAAGATTCTTACAGATATTCAAATATTTGTTAAAGTTTATTCTAAGAGCGTAGCTAACGTCAGAACAAAAGTTTTTACAAGTATAAAACAGTTCAACGAGCTAGACTCGTTTAAAATTATATGATCAAGTATATATACATATATATATATATTTCCTCTTCTATTTTTTTTTTTTTAAACTTGCATTGATCTTAATACTCTTACGTACGTACACGCATATATTTATCTTATATTAAAATCTCAAGAGGGCGATAAAGAAACTTGTTTGATACTAACAAAATTAGAACATTAGCGTTGATATAAAAAATATTATTACCTTTTGATAATACGTAGCCACGAATGACACTCCCGACGATACTCTCTCGCATTTTAATAAGATTCGCATAACTTTTCATCCCCACTCTCTTACTTCAAGCTTAGTGTCAGGTTGGCCGTTAAGAAAGAGAGGTTGTACATTCCGTGTCGCTTGCGCAACTACTTACTTACTTATGGTATGCACCTTGTAATCTTAATATACCGACTCGAATGTAAATACATATTTTCATTAGAAAGAAGATAGTTACGTTTATAAGTTATAGAGAAAAAAAATATGTAACGCGTGACGAGTCGCCATTAAATCCTTCCTTCATCGTCTTTAACTGTTTATGTAAACTTTCGAGGAGTTGTTTTCATTTCATTCCATTTAATTTATTTCTTTTCTCTATTTTATTTTTTTATTTGTTAGTAATCTCGGTGATCATTAAATCCGGTTATCGGGTTACAATCATATACAGGGTGCACAAATAATTGAGGTTCCATGGATAAAAGTACAAGCGATACGAGTGATAGTCGTATTTTCTTTCTATAGGAACATTTTGTTTTTAGGACACTCGGTATACACACGCACACACACATATATATGTAAACGAGACAAAGTTCGAACGAAGAGCTTTTGTCGCTTGATATAGAACGTACGACGACAACGTAGCCTAGAGAATCCAATCGTATGTTTATCGATCACGTTGACCAATTACGACATATGTATGTAAAATATGTTTCAATATG
Source organism: Vespula vulgaris (assembly GCF_905475345.1). Classification (NCBI taxonomy): domain Eukaryota; kingdom Metazoa; phylum Arthropoda; class Insecta; order Hymenoptera; family Vespidae; genus Vespula; species Vespula vulgaris. The sequence goes on along the minus strand of NC_066586.1, from coordinate 15,647,696 downwards.
TTACGTTTTATTGGTTCCCGATTTAACGATCTCTCTGACGATTCTAGTTGAATGTATTCGTAGTAAAACAAGATAGAAATAGAAAAATGAAACTTATTTGACGTTCAATGTCTCTCGTTTTGAGATATTTAACATTATTATTATTATTTAAATGTTAGACTGCATTCCATGAAGGAAACTAATTCGCATTGTCGTTATTGTCATCGTCATCGTCGTCGTCGTCGTTGTTGTTGTTGTTGTTGTTGTTGTTGTTGTTATTAGTATCATCTTTTTATAGAGAATAATGCAACTTATTCGATATATTCAAGGTAATGAACGAATAACTGGAATGATTACTATCTAACAGCACATTCTTCAAACTCTAGTACCTTTTCTTCGGTTCCACATAGTTTTCTCATCGAGAGAATCTCAACCGACACGTTCTCTTGGCATTTCTTCGAGCTTAGGGTGCGCCAGCTCGTGTACGCGTGTCCTGAAAGAAAGAGGGAGAGAGAGAGAGAAATAGAGAGAGGGCAAAAGAGAGAAAGAGAAAAAAGATACTAGCAAATACGCGTTCAATGGCGTAGCAGAGTCGTCGTTTAAAAAAAGAAAAGAAAAAAAAAAGAGAGAGAGAGATTGTCGAACGTTTTATTACAAACACTTGTACTTACTCCAATTACATTATATTAATCTTTGGGAAAGTTATTATAAAATTTGTTGTTATAAAAAATAAATTTTCTTTTAGTCTTTAAGAATATTATTCTGTGGATAAAGGATTAATAAAAATAATATAAATAAGTATTTAAGAAAAACAGAAAGAAAGGAGAAAAAAGAAGTATATATAGTAGTATATATAAATAATAAATAATATAAAATAGAATATAATTAATCGATACGATTTAGGTATAGTTTAGAATAATTATTAAGATAAAGTAAAATAAAGAAAATGATAAAACTACGAGTTGGTTATTTTCGTGGTATAGAATTAACTAAGCGAACGATTTACGACTGACACGATATACACATATCAGAATAATTTAAGATAATAAGAAAGAGAGACAGAGACAGACAGAGAGAGAGAGAGAGAGAGAGAGGGAAAGAAGGATAATGCAAAATGTCGATCGTATTTTCTCCAAGGATCCGTCCTTGCGTTTTATCTGATCATGAGCGATGGAAGGTGAGCCACAAGGAAGGATAAGCATAATTGTTTCGAGTTTACAATCGTATCGCTCTCTTCCTGTGAACACCGAACAACCAAGGAAGTTACGCCAATGGATAAAGAGAGAGAAAGAGAGATATATATATATCTATGGGTTTATAGTTACGCTTACATACAAAGGAACATGTGCATGGATAGATAACGCTTTTGGTTAGTAGATGCATACTATACTAAACGAACAATACGTGTGAGAGGTACGGATAGTCATCGTCGCTGTTTACGTCGACGTCGACGTCGACGTCGTCGTCCTTGTTTGTTGTGTTACTGCTGATAGAGAGTGGCGAATACAAGAGAACACCGTAGAAGCTTTATGCGAACTGACGAGCGTGTACCAGTAAAGACGACGGGGCATCGAGTTAAACCTCGATGTAGCGTATTACTAAACCTTACGTAACAAGATCTCTTTGTATTTAAGCGTGTCGCGTGTGTGCCAACATGTTTCGATACATGTCGTTCTATAATCTCACTACTAAATCCGAAATTCATTTTAACTGTATCTTCTCGACGGTACGATCTTCGATGTAAAGGAAACGAGGAGATTAAGAGACGGTCGTAGAAACGATTTTTATAAAATTTCAAATTTATATTCCGTTTTATTAATATATACATGTATATATTAATATATGTATACGTAGTTATATCTTAGTCGTTATTTTATAATATATTTTTAGTAATATATATATATAATATATATTATATATATATAAAATTTTAATTTGAAATCGTTTGATCATGCTATAAAAACCATAATAATAACAATAATAACAATATAAATATATATAATAAAATATATAATAATAATAACAATATAACAATAATAATAGTATAAATTATATATATATATAAAATTTAAATTTGAAATCGTTTGATCATGTTATAAAAAAAAAATAATAATAATAATAATAACAATAATAACAGTATAAATTTTTCATGGGAATTGAAGAGAAAGATTGATATTCTCTTGGAATTTACACAACCGTGAGAGATTCATCTTCAAGCGCGTTGACGTTGCTCGTATAGTGGCCATCCGAAGTGACATGGACGAAGCATGCTAATACGCGCTTTGAAAATGCAAATTCCGTCGTTTGGCTCCTTTGCAAAGCAAATTGTAAGACCGACGGAATATTTTACAGATTTGTCCGATGGGTTTACCACGAGGCCACATTCGAGATCCCTGGTTGATTCGAGTCGTCATGGTTGTAACACGATAGATAAGAACGCAAAACATTATTTTCGTTTTAAAAGAAATTTAATTCGATAGTTTATAAACTTGTTCGATATCAAATGTTAAAATGATAAACCTTATTGCCGTCTGCCTCACTTTCTCTCTCTCTCTCTCTCTCTCTCTCTCTCTCTCTCTCTCTCTTTTCTTACGATCTGTTAAAATTTCAAATATGCATTCACGATGGTATGTATCGTAAAAAAACAAGGACACCTGCCGCGCCCCATTTCTACCAGATGCGACTTTATATATCGATTATCCTTCGATGCTTTCGTAAAAGCACCAAATTTTAACTATACCTCACCCTCTTTCGTTTATATTATGAGAAATCTAAAAACGAATATTACTCGTTTCGTTTTAAGAACAATTTCTAAAAGTTCCGGATAATTTTTTGCTTTTTATTTCAGTAGGAATATTACGCTGAAAAATTTTAATAATAAACAAGATTTTATAAATAAGCAAAAAAGGAAAAACAATAATAAATAGAAAGCAACAAAAGTTCGCTATCTTATTATTATTAAAACTGTCATTATTTAACATTAATATTATCAGGAGGAACGTAGTTTCCTCAACAAAGAATTATAATAACGAAATACGAGCTCGACTCGAGCACTCGATATTTTGCAAACTTGTCCTATTATCTCGTCATTATCTCGGTCTTTTCAACGCGAAATAGACAGTATATATAAAGCAACAACGACGTTTATGAAGCTTTCTAGATCTTATTCTCTTCATCATATTCGAAAGTATCGTTTCTATAATAGGGAGTTTATTACTATATAACGAATATAATTCAATCGAGACATCCTATATATTTCTATTGACATGTAAACAAAAAATTTATAATATATCTACGTGAAAAAATAAAATGCGATATCGATAAAAGTTAATTCGGAGAATAATAAAATAAAAGAAAAAGATAGAAGATTGCTGGTTTAAGCAATCCAGTTGTCCTTCAGTTTCTCTCTCTCTCTCTCTCTCTCTCCTAGAATCTCGTACGTGTGTGATTTCTCGTCCAAATTCTATGCACGATCATTTCACGCGACAAAGACGAACGACGTCGGTTACCAATGCCTGCTACGAGCGAGAGATAGAAGATGGGTGGGGAGAATTATTGTCCATCATGCATTATGCAGGATAACGTATTAATAACGTACTACGTTGCTCCGACGGCAGATTTTCAAACGTATGTTAATTTGCGTCTCGATTATTATCACTACGTATCGTCTTAGCACAGTCTCGTATTATATGAAAGGAGTGACTCACACAGAACAAATTAATCCTTTAGAGTAAAAAAAGAAGAAATGATTGAACAGATATTTACGAAAATGATCTAATAGTAATTTCGATTTTTTATTTCGTTGTATTACATGTGTTGTTATTGTTGTTGTTGTGATTGTTTTTTCTCGTTCTCTCTTTTTTTTTTTTTTTTTTTCTTGTAAATGCAAATCGATGTGAAGTAATAGGAATTAATCAGCAAGTTCTTTATGATATAATATACGTAATGAGAGAAATCTGAGACAATATCGAGTTATTTAAAGTGTGTCACTTTTTCGTTCGTTTACCCCATGTTCATTTTGACTTCTCTCTTTCTCGTTCTCGTAGATACACTTACACTTACTACGTCTATAACGTAATTTTTGACGCGACGAGGCGTTTAAATTTTAAAAAAAGAAAGAAAGAAAAAGAGGAGAAGTATTAAAAAAGGAAAGGTATAAGAGAAGAAGATGAAGAAGAAGGCGAAAAAAAATGAGTGGTAACAGAAGGCTCGTATAGAGTTTTAGAGACATTGTTTGGGATGTGAGTGGGACCGAGTTGCCGCTCGAATCCCAAAGTCCCTAATGGAGGGAGAGACGTAGAAAGAGACAGACGGTTAATGGACCAATGCTTTTTTCTCTCTCTCTCTCTCTCTCTCTCTCTTTCATTCTTTCTCTCTCTTTCACGCTCGCTCGGTTTCGTCGAGGGAAGGCGAAATTCGAAAGGATCATTTTCGCGTTTGTGCAGTCGCCACAAAACAACAGATGCCTGTTAGCTAGATTTCCTTTTCTCGAAATATAGCTAATATAATTTCATTTGATGTATCCCGTTCGGGTTATTATTTTTTATTATTAAATTACTACTATTTATTATCGGTATTACCGATTAACCAATTCAACATCCTTCTATCATTATCGTCCTTCAACGAGTTAGTATAGTTCTTTCTAAGAGGGTTCTTGATTGCATTCGAACTCGATCCTTCGGAAATTGAATCTTCTTTTGATCAGGGATTAGAAATTTTCTTTCCTTTTTCCTTCTTTGCTGTGATGAGATATCGATTAGAAATTTGTAGTCCGTTTTCGATTAAAAATCAGGCATGATTTAGGTGGCTTTACTTAAATGGACCACTCTGTATACACAGATCAACTATTAGATTGAAAATTACTTTATTGTTATTATTATTATTATTATCATTATTATTATTATATACGTCATCAAAATGAATTCTCCTCCCTCTTTTTTCTCTCTCTCTCTCTCCCTCTTTTTATGTTCTTCTTTTATCTCGTTCGATTCCCCCTGTTTCTTCGCGTTATTCTCCGAAAGTGAAAGAGGAGGGTAGTGTTGTACTCTTCACAATCGTACGAGAAGCGAAGAATCTGTCTGCTCGATGGACTTTATCCCACCGAAATAAGGTCTGTAGTACGAGATACGAGAAGTACTCAACGTAATCCTCTTTCTGCACAATGGTCAAGACGCACGAAGCGGAGATCAAAGAACGTGAACGAAGGATTAGAGATCGCGTAGAAAGAAACGAGCGAACGAACGCAGCTGTTGAACATCTTTGGATTTTTATTTAAAAGATTTTCACGTTGTTGAGAAATGCGATCGATTTCGTAATATATAAATACTTTTTAATTCCTCAAAACTTTGTGCAAATTTATTGTCACATATCTTTTGTTTGTTTTCATTTGATTTCATTCTATGGAACGTAACATATTATTTCTTATCCTTCCCCCTTGGCGAGGGAAATATATCAGTAATACTTTATTGTATTATATTATATATAAATATGACTTAGTATACGTAGTATATGTAGTATATTAAAACATATGTATGTATAATATAACTATAACTTTATATAATATAATATACCATGTAATATAGTATAACATACTTGTATCTAACATATCATTAGAAATAATATTAGTTATATAAATTTTTTCGTAGACACGAACAAAAAAATTTAATTATCAAGGATTAAATATTCGATCGTTTGCCAGGCAAATTTTTTTTCCTATTTTTTTTTTTTAAGTAATGTATCTTCCATTTTGCATAATCATTAAGATAACCTTCGAAGATCGAAAATACTAAATTTGATTCTTTCTCTCTTTTTTTTTTTAATGACGAATAAATTTACGTTGACATAGTTTCAAAGAAGACCCTAAAAACTGGAACAACGTAACTGGAACGAAGCGTATGCGAATAATCGGATCGGAAACGAAAATGGCAGACGCCTTTGCCATTGTAATCCTCTGCGATCGAAGATTCGTATGGCGAGTGAGCTTTCATGCGCGTTTCCGGAAGTCTTACGTACCTACGCCATGCTTGCATTATTCGTAGTGGAGAGTAAAGAAGATGGTATAGGTCTGTGAGGTAGGGAAGGAAAAGAGAAGAGAAAAAAAGAGAGGAAGAGTGAGGAACTTGGATCGAAAGCTTTTTTGCGTTGATGTAAGCGGCAGGTAACGCGAAGCTTTCGAGATCTCGAGTCTCCTTCTTCCTCATCTTTCTCTTCACACTTTCGTCCATTAAATATCTTCTTTCTATCTCACTTTCTTTCCTCCATTAGAAAACTCGTCAGATTCTAAATCATGCGACTCGACAAATATATAAATAAATAAAGAAATAAAGAAAAGAAATTCTGTAAAAGTTTTGCATCTTTAAAAAAACTAAAAAAAAAAGAAAGAAGAAAAAAAAAATAATACAGATTATTTTATTTTGTTAGAAATTAATAAGACGATAAAAAGTATATATCTATTTCTCTTTCGAGATATCGGTGAGATAAACAACGACATAAAAACCTATAAACTTTGTTAACATTTTTATCCGACACGATGCGAAGAGAAAGAGAAAGATGGAGGGAGGAAGAAAGAGGGATGAAGAGAAAAATTGTCCAAGACACCCCTTTCACGTAGCTCGCTACTCGTTTCACGGTGGAACGCTCGCGAGTAACGTCCTTCAAAGAAGAGGAAAACGAAAAGGGTGAGAGAAGAAGGGGTGAGAGTGGAAGGAATCGAGGATCAGAGTAAAGTTTCAATAACGTTAGTTTCGTGCCGGAGGCCGGGCTCGGTTCTCTCTTCCTAGTCTGATAGGCCGCGAATAAATTTTCCCGTTAGAAACTTCCGTTCCCATTAGCCTTCGTCTCTTATCGACGTATATACGTTGTTCTTTTGAGAGAGAAAGATATATATATATATATCTGTATGTATATATATAGAAAGAGATGAAGAGAGAATGAGAGAGTGAGAGAGATAAAGATAGAGAAGGTCGACGAAGGTTGTGAAGGCACGTGACGGTTCGTAAAAATAACAAAAAGAACGAAAAGGGAAGGTGTAAGAAAGAGAGATGGAAATACAAAGAGAGTGTGTGTGAGAGAGAGAGAGAGAGAGAGAGAGAGAGAAAAGATGTAGCAACGTTTCGTAAATAAGCCGTGAAATATTGCAGAGTCGAGATGTTGCTCTCGCATTCACGGAAGAAAAGTAGTAGGTAATATAGTACTATAGATAGATAGATAGATAGATAGATAGATAGTAGTAGTAGTAGTAGAAGAAAAAGAAGGTCGTTCCGATGGAAGAACTCGGATTTCTTCAACGATACTTTCGACCCTTTCTTTCCCTTCGAAGGGTTCGCGTGGTGTATTTGGCCTCTCCTATGCATATCCATCACGCGACCTGTCAACCTCACGTGGAATGAAACGACTTCGATCCGACGCCATTTTCAATGACGTTAACATCTTCGACCACTTCGACCCTTTGTGATTTTGATTACGGATATCCTCCCCTTCAGACATTTCGAAATTTTCTAACTAATGCTGTTAATTCTTCGAGCTTATCACAAGAAAAAATTTTCATATCAAGTTTAATTGTTCTCTCCCAATCGATACTCTTTCTTTTCATAATTTTTTTCTTTGTCATCGTATAACATATAAAATCATTTTAATTGTTAAATATATACAAATGATTTTTCTTTTTATAATTCTTTTTTTTTTGCCTTATAATGTTAAATTAAATCGAATGATTTTTTGTTTTTCTTTTCTTTCTTTCTTTTTTTTTTTAGATTAAGAGGCAATATATTATACGAATTTGAAATTTGATATTTTATTCACGATGGCAATGAGTTTTAGGGATCTTCTTTCTTTTTAATTTTTTTTTCTTCTTTTCTTACGAGACTTTTTAAAAGATAAGAAAATATCCGATGATGTGCGCGTTACTAAACTCTTTCGCTATTTAAAGATTTGTCTCTGGATATTGATTAATACCTTCCCGAAGATAGAGTGATTTTCTTTTACATTTTCTATTTTTTCTTTCTTTCTTTTTTTTTTTTTCCATTAATCAGTCCCGCGGCGATATTTTCCGATAATTAAAAGCCTGTAAAAGAGGGTTTTATAAAGGTGTCGAGAAGGAAGGTGATTCGTTCTGTATATATCTCAACGAAGTTTACGTAGAAAAGTGAAGGGAAAAAAAATTTTTTTCTCTTTTTTATACTTTATCAACTGCGCGTAAAGAATTTGATTTTTTTTTTCTTAGAAGAGCCAGCGGGAGCGGGGTGGAAATTTCTTTTTTATTCTTGTTCCTCTTTGACAAGAAATCTCTCCGGATAGGAAAGAAAAAAAAAAAAAGAAAAAGAAAGAAAAAGTCGACTTCGGACATTTATCTTTTGCCTTTCTTTTTTTTTTATTATCCTTGGTTATTTTTTTGTTCTTTTTTTTCCTTTTCTCTTTTCTTTCTTTTTTTATTCTTATTTTGATCTTGTAGTTCTTTAAGTTTTCAAAGGGGCTCAGAGCGACGTGATTAAAGAACGAGCCAGTGCAGTAGCATACCACCTCGTCACACGACTCTCGTTAATCCTGTCGAGCAGTAAATCGATCACGTTTATGATTTTTCCATCGGCGTGTTCGAAAGCGTATAAGTTAGTCGCGTGTGCGTGGATAACGGCGTCATTCGTGACGTTTTGTCTGTCTCTCTCTCTCTCTCTCTCTCTCTCTCTCTGTCTGTCTCCGTCTCTCTTTCTCACTCTCTTTACATTTTTTTTATTTTTTGTCTCGCCTATGCACATAAAAAATACCTATGTTGTATGAGTTTGTAAACGTGTGTATGTGTATAGCTACGCACGCGCTTTATTATCGGCCGAATACGTTTTTCGTGGATTTACGAAGCTTCGATCGAGTCACTCTCGACTCTATCGTGGTCTCTCTCTTTCTCTCATCTTTTTTTCTTTTTTTTTATTCTTTTTCTCTCTCTCTCTCTTCCTCTGTATTTTTGCTCTTTCATTGCGATAATCGCTCGTACGAGCAATCGATATCGCGGCGATGTAAAACACCGGGATGGTTTCGATGGCTCGTTGTGTGCAACGCAACGAGAAATAAAAAGAGTTAGTGAGAGAGAGAAAAAGAGAGAGAGAGAGAGAGAGAAAGAGAGAAAGATAGATAGATAGAGAGAACACTCGCCAGAATTCGAAATATGCGCGTCCTCGAGCTCATCCAAAATGAAATTTCTTTTTTCCATCCACGAAATCACATTTGCGCTAGAATTCCGTTCCGGATATCCCGTCGTGCAGTTACTACTAGTCGAATTTCGTGCTGGAGGAGGATGAGAAGAAGGAGAAGAAGGAGAAAGAGGAGGAGGAGAAAGAGGCGGAAGTAGAAGAGAAGCGACACGATAGATAGACGCAGGTCGGAATCGTAAAAGTATTTTTATGATCGATCGCGAATGCTTTTGCGTTTTGAATTAAATCTGACGTTGAAATGAATTCGTTAGGTAGAAATAATAACAACAATAACAACAGCAGCAAGCAGTTCGTGCGTAATCGTAATGGACATTTAACAAAGTTAACAGAAATTGTCAATTGTCCCACAAAGAAAATTAATTATGTACCTGAAAAATATTAACAATGGTAATATAAAGTTCGTGCCATTCGTTAAGGATGAAAAAATTGGAGGATTTGAGTGAATTTGAAGGGAAATATTCAAAAGCGAATTTTTCGTACTTTTACGTACGTACTACCGTGCGCGCGCGCGGCTCTCTCTCTCTCTCTCTCTTTCTGCTGTGTGTGTGTGTGTGTATGCATGATATACGTACATTTTTATCGCGACATTGAACGTAGTAACATGAAAGCGTTTCATTTACGGTGGTTTAACGTCGGAAAACGTTCGTTCTTCTCCTCTCCCTCCTCCTCCTCTTCCTCCTCTTTCCCCTCATCTTCCTTTACGGCAATTTTCCGACTCTCGAGAAAGTAGAAATACCCGCAATGCGTATAGTCGTTGCCTCCCCCTTCTCCTCCTCATCCACCTCATCATCCTCATCCTCATCCTCTTCCTCTTCCTCTTCCTCTTCCTCTTCCTCCTTTTCCTCTTTCTTCTCCTTCTCTGTTACACGTTCCTTCTCCTCCTAGTGTACCACCTGCCCACCCCCTCTCTTTCCCTTCCCCTCTATGCCGGTTACAAGTGTATTAAAAGTAAATTGGTGAAAGTGTAGACGTTAAGTGCGGTTTTCAAGCGAACTCTTTGCCTCCAAAGTCTCGGAATCGAATAAAGCCCGCATTGAGCAAGGGCAAAAGCAGTGCGACGGTGAAGAAAAAAGGGCCAACTTGCTCTCTTTCTCTCTCTTTCTATTTTTCTCTGCCTTTTTCTCGTGTTCTCTCTCCCTCTCCCTCCTGCCCCTTCCTCTTTCTCTCTCTTATAAGATTCTTTTTTCTATTTTTTTTTCTTTCTTTTTTTTTTTTATAAAGGATTACTCCACCGGGTCGAGATGAGAGATCTTTGATCGTGCTCATATTCTCAAGTTAGAAGGCTCCCTTTTAGAATATAGAGGAATTTTATGTGGTAACGAAAGTTTAGCGATAATCTTTAATAAAATATTTTTTTTTCTTGTTCACATTTGAATGCAATGAGTAAAGTAACTGTGAGAAAAATAAAAGTCGAAAGAAAGTTTGCATTTATATTTTTCTTAAATGATTTTCTCACAGTTGTACTCGGATTAGAAGAATAAAATAATTCATTTATATCGTATCGTTCGATAATCGTTCGTACACAAAGGAGAAATTGTATTTCTTAGTTATCAGCGAAACATTGGGAAAACCTGACGAAATTGGTTAATCAAGAATGATTCATAAACGTGACTTCGTGAGTCAATTCTGTCCGATAAGATCGATATGAGAAAGAAAAAGAGAAAGAGAGAGAGAGAGAGAGATTGAGATCGATGTATGAATTCTACGATAAAGTCTTTGAGATGTTTGATTAGTTTTTATTTTTAAAAATCCAGGAAATTTTCGAAAAGTATAAAAAAATTATGAATGAATCAATTTAATAATCTTATATCAAGGTATATAATCAAAGATATCGTACGGAAACGAAATATTTTACATGTATACATAAATATATATACATAATTTATAGGGTGAATTTTTTTTAAATTGGGAAATATAAATATCTTGAAAAAAAAGATAGAATTTTTGAAAAGAAAGTTTCAAAGCAGAAAAAAGTTATTTGGTTTAGGGAGCAAAAATAAATGCATTACTTATTTCTGATTCGATGAACATTTCAGAGGGTAAACTTTATCCTCTTAAATGAAAACCTATAATTTGTGAAATAGAATTTTATTTCATATATATATAAAACTTATTTAAAACATTTTTTTTATTCATCCTTTACTTTTAACGATATTCAACCTAATTTCGTTAAAGAACCTAGGCCAAGTAGAGATATAACAGAGAACAAGTATTCTTCTTTAGAACAATATTATTTTAATAAATATTCAGAATATTCATTTCGACATTCGATATACAAGATTGGATAGGTTCGAATAGAATCTTATAGACATAAAGGAGGAAATCCAATTGCCCATTATCACCGATTGTTACCGTTTATCGACGAATGTCGACGAATATCGTTACTTGTCGCCATCAGTTGCCAATTTTCGTAAGTTACAACAGAACGTTGCTGTTTGTTTGCGAATGTCGCAGTTTGTAAGCTAGTTGTAGAGTGTCCCTGAATGACTATCAGAGGTGGTCATTTCTTCGTTGTTGGTCCCACGGTCCTTACGTTAACCATCATTAACTAACCATGTTCCATCCAAGTCCTGAGAATCAGACAAGGACCTGGCATACCAGGTTCAGTCCCGTTACCCCACTGGAGAAACAATCATATGGTTGATTACAGCGTCCCCAGGGGCGGAATGCAATGGAGGCGACTGGAATCTAACACAGCTCACAACCTGCACGCTTCTGTATAACCGAGGTACGAGTCCCCATCCTGCGGTATCCATATATCTCGCGGTTATCGCGGTAGACCGTTGTGTCGCGAACACGCCAGTCATTGCAAGGCCGTGGGGGTTTTGGAGCCCGATGTAAAACCCGACCCAACTCGATCCAACGCGATCGTGACTCGACTTTTGGGCCCCTGCAGTCATGACGTTACTATTCCTGTCAATTCGATATCAAGCTTCGATTTCAAAACTTCAGCTTTAGGAAATTACGTAACTCTGGATCCAATTATTGAAAATGTTAAATGTGAATTAAAACAGTTAAATTCAATTTTATTTTATTTAAACTCTGTTATCACTATTATCATCGTCATATATCAAAGAGGAAGAAAACAATCCTTTCTCTTTGGAATGGTTCGATGAGAACTGAAACTTCCCTTTGATTCCTCTGACCTTCTCCTAGCAGTTATCTGATAGTGTTTAGATTGCGTTGGGATTATGGCGTCGCTGAGACCCAATTCGACGTTCGGTGGTAAAGTGAGCCAACGAAATGACGAGGTCATTCAATGGGTCGAATGAGGATGGAGGTTTGCATAGGAAATATATAGTTACTTCTTCGAAACGAAGACTCGAGATTGAAGTTCAATTTTAGGTACAGGCTTGGAATTGGTATACTTTTGGAAAGGAGATAAACTATTGTTGTAGTATTGCTTTCGTGGTAACTTTTGGATCTATGTCTAGACTAATGTAACGCGATGGTCTCGGTCTTTATATGATTTATGATAATGGTGATTATGATAATTGAATACTATTGATATTGGACCAAACCAAATGTTATAAATAAAATGGTTGTAACCGAAGCATTGGACGATCAATTCGGTAAAAACTGTCAACATCTGATCCACGCGAGCTATGGTATACGGGGTTGGTTCGGATTGGACTGGATTTACTCCGTTAGAGTATGACTTTGAGTTTTCACATTGAGGTGTCACCCACACCGATCCATCTCGAGTAGAAGTGATTGTTTACTTCGACTGAACTAGCTCTGGAAGGGGCGTTAACGGTACTAAAGAACTAATGATGATGACGGTCTGGTAAAACTAATGATGATGAACGTACTTGTGGAGACTGGTAACTGGCGTCTGGCGACGAAATGTTTTAGACCAAGATTGTTCCTTCGCTTTTTCTTTTTTTTTCTTCGTTCCTTACTTAGAATAAAATCCCTTTTCAAAAGTTATAGATTCTCATTTGAAGAAATAAAACCGATTTTGAAATAATCTCGAAAACGTCCATCGAAGCAATTGAAACGACCAAACAATGCTTGTTTCAATAATCAGTATTTTAATAAATATTTCAAGATTTATCAATTAAAAAAATCTCATCCCGAGTACATCTGTACTAATAAAGGATATATAAAAACAATTATAGAACGTTTACGTTTGATTATAACGGAGAGAAAAAGAATGAAGAAAATACACAGAAAAGAAGAAAAAAAAACAAGAAAAAAAAAATCGTGGAAATGGGAATAAAAAAAAAATCGTTCGCGATTCCCTTCGGTAAAGAAGAATAACGAAGGATGATTCTCGTTTGAAATGCGACTCGTGTTCGTCAAGTACTCTTCGGCATTCGAAAAGTGCATCCTCTTTGCGCGCGCGTATACATACACATACAGAGTTAGACAGACAAACAGACAGATAGACACACACACACACACATACTTGCTAGTGTACACGTTTCTCGTGTTTACTCGCGCGTACGTGCGAGATTTTACGTAATACGCGACCAACCTGACGCGCGCGATTCGCGACCAGAGAACAGCCTAAAACGAGATCCTAGACAATCTCTCTTCCTCTCTCTGTCTCTCTCTCTCTCTCTCCTTTTCTGTCTGTCTCTCTCTTTCTCTCTCAACGTTCTGTAACAGGCTGCAGGAACGCATCGAAGGACCGTACGTGTCGGTAATTCGAGGCGACGCGTTATGATCTCGATATGTTGGCCGACCGAGAGAGAACCTGTTCGAAACGATCAGACGCGAACGCGTTTCTCGTGTACGTGCAAACGGTTGCATTTGCGTGCCCCCACGCCGTTAAAATGTTTCTAACGAACCTATGTAATTATCTATAGGTATGTAGGATATGTAGGATCACATATGTATGTTGTATGTACGTTATTTATATATATTACATGTTGAATAGATGCATATATGAATATATGTTATTTTTTTTTGAATGTACGTTATGTGTTTGTACATATGCATTTACGTTACATGTTATATATATATATATATATATATATATATATTACGTGTTTTTAAAAATATACATATATGTGCGCGCGCCAGCGTCTGCGAGAGTAAGAGAGAAAGAGAGATATTTTCACGGATTCATTCATGAATTTGATAAGAGAGAGATCACGTTAAATGAAAATATTTGGATACGTATTAATTTCATTTCGAGACTCGTTAAATTCCCCGAGTTTTGTTTTAATTTGCAACGTGTCAATCGTTTAAATTATTTTTATTTCTATCACTATAAATCGGGGATTGATTTTTTTGTTGTATTCGTTTTTTCTTTCGAGTAAACTCGGTTGATAATTATTTATCTGGGAATTGATGCTACGTTTATTGTTACCCTTCGTGTTAATCTTCGAAACTCAATTTTTCTAATGATTTACAAAGATAATCATGGTTATAATTGAAATTTTTCATGATGTATAACTCTAGAACACTTCTACGAATAATATTGTCTATCGAGCAATTTTTTATATAAAGAATAGATGATCGATCATATTAAAAAATTAATATTTCTATGCAATCATTTGTTTAATTAGATTGATGTATGAAAGATTATTATTAAACTCTCTATCGAAAATGATCGATTGCCTTGTTAACTTTTTAAGTCAATTTTTATTATCGACGAGAAAATAGTGATTGTGAAGTATATATATATATTTTTTTCCTTTAATACAATATTCTCACATATTGGATAGCACGATATATTTATTTATTAGAAAAAAAATAAATAAAAAATTAAAAAAAAAGAAAATACAAAAAAAAAATTGTAGTGGACGAAAGCACATGATAGGGGTAACTAGGATATTTTCATAATTATGGACGATACGATCTAGAAGGAAACTCTCATAGAGAATTAGTAAATAGTTCAAGCTAGGTAATGCCGGTACCAATCTCAGCTTAAAAGTTTCATTAATTTGTGTTTATAGGGTTGCTTCGGCTTTCTCGGTAGTAGTATCCTGTCTACAACATCGAATGGTTCTCCATTCAACACGAAACTCTAACTTTCATTTTCTAGTATTTTTCCGCTTAGTATCACTGTGTACATATTATAACTATAACTTTTAATATCGTATAGGTAGCAAAAGGAAGTCGTTGCTTTTCTCTCGATCGTGATTGACGATAAACCAAAAATTTTTTTTTAAAGTTTGATAAATCTAAAAAAAGAATTCTTGTATATTTCGTTTGGATAATGATTTGATATTAATTTCAATTATGTACTTTATACGGATAGATTCTTTTCAGTGTATTTATTCGTTTTATAATTGCGGAATTGAGTTGCTCGATTAATTTCATAATTTTTAATTTCTCTTTTTTATTTGTTTTTTTTTTAACGTAATTATCTATCATCGAAATGATTTATATTAATTTCTACTCATTGTTTGAATTATTTTTCTATTATTATCGATATGATTATAATTTGATTGAATTTTCTATTATTATTGAAATACATTTCCTAATTAATTTACTCGACTTTTCTGATAATTAATTTAATAACTATTTCGTTTTAATTTTTCAAAGATTATTTTTAAATCACTCTAATTGCTCTTCAAAATAATAAAGCAATGTTCCGTGATATGTTCGGATAAACGAGGACGTAAATCGTGATTTACTCTGTTAACCGTGTAGGGTACATTTTAAAAATATGTATCTGTCGTGTAACAAGAATGAAAAGTTGACGAATATACTCGTCAAATTCGAAGTCTATCTATGCGGCGACTGTAAAATCGTATTAACTTATAAAGAAATAGCGTTTGGTTTTTTAAAAAATCAATAATTTTATTGTTCGAATTTATTGATATTATTGACAAAACTTAACCTGTTAACTCTATTTGATTGATACAGCTACTCGTTCCGAAGAGATGGAAGAATTTTTTTGTGTTACGACAGGTTTTTTTGCGTTCTATTGGTCATGCGAAAAAAAAAACGAAATTAACTTATGCCATTTTGATTAAAATTTTTTGAAAATTAAAAAGGGAAAACAATATCCGTAAATTTCAAGACATTTTTGAATATATTTGGAGACAACAACGAAAAAAAGAAGACAAAACAAAAATTCACTGGGAAAAAAAAATCTGCACTCAAATATAAAAATTGCTGTCTTGTTCATACTCGTATACTCGTCAAAAATATATTTGACAGGTTAAAGAGCATGTATAACGATCGAACGAACAGAATGTCAAACCTCTTTATCGTAAGGTTTAGCATGCTTTTCGTTGATACGCGTTCATGCAAATAGGAGATTTTCGTTGGTCCGTTCATTAGCCCGTCGTTTTGTTTACTTCGGAGAATGAGTCCTTTGAAGCATTGGCCCTTTTAGGACGGTCAAACGGATATATATATATATATATATATATATATATATATATAGAGAGAGAGAGAGAGAGAGAGAGAAAGAGAAAGAGAGAATTACCAAACTTCTCTCATTCTCTCTCTCTTTTTCTCTCTCACTGTTCATTCACAGCTAAGTTGTAAACTGTTCGCGTGTCGTCCTTGGCGTTGTTCGCTTTTCAACTTTTCTACTGCATCAAAGTTACTTTCCGTGTGTCCTGAAAAAGAAACTCAAGGGAGGTTAATTACAAGAGAGATTCGTCGTATAAAGAAAAAGAAAAAAAAAAAAAGAGGAAAAATAGACATTTCGTTCGTGACTGTTCAAAGAAAGGAAGCATTTACGAACAAGCCTGCGAAACGTTAATTGAGTACAATAATCGATCGATTAATCGATTGCGTTCTTCAAAAGTATAATCGTCGTGAGAACATGGCCGATAGATCACAATTGGTGTGTGTATGTGTATGTGTATAAATATATATATATATAGAAAAAATTGCATCGTAAGAACGCGAGATATCGATGAGTAAATTGAATGAGCGAAAGAATAACAATGACGAGAAAGTCAGGGAATTTATTACATACGTACGTATATAAAATTCTTGTGATATTAATCAGACATTTCTCGTACGACTTTAACTACAGAATCTACTTTGTTTGTTATCTTGTGAACGTGCAATTTGTAACGTTTCCTTTCTTACTCTTTTTTTCTTCGTTAATTAATTGTCTAATAGTAAGAAAATATATATATATATATATATTTAGTATTATGTTTTTGAATGTGTGTTAAAGGAGAAAAAGTTCTTGAAAAGAATTCTGAGAATTCTTTCGTTCCTTATAACCTTTGATAGAAGAAAAAGAAAAACGATATGTATCTATTTAATACAATATGTATACAAGAAAGTACTCGATGATTTAACGAACGTGTCTCTTTCTCTCGTGTCTCATCAAGTTCAAATACACAAATGGTGTACGATGTCAACAAAGAGAGATATAGTAACAGAGAGAGAGAAACAGAGAAAGAGAGACCACAGTATTCCGAACTTACAACCAATGTTTACGAAGTGTTACGCCTCTTGTTATTTACCTTTGCTTTAACGTTTTGTTACAGTGCAAGATTGTCCTCGGAGGAAGAAGGACGAAAAGCGGCACGTTCCGAGGATTTTCTCACGGTTAGAAAGTTGATTCTAATAATACCTATCCTGGATTTGCGTATTTAAATTGCCCTGCGTTTATAGAAGGTATGTACATTAATATTAATATATATATATAGATGTATATAGATATATATATATGTACATATAACATATTATATATACATATATACATACAGCAGCCTATACATGTATAAATGTAATGTGTGTGTGTGTGTGTGTGTGTGTGTGTGTGTGTGTGTATTAATAATTTTATTTATCATATTAATTATATTTATCGAATATTACTTCGTTTCATGGTTAGATTATAATAAGATAGTCACGAACGCTATACATAAAAAGTATCTTTAAGCTTCTTATAACTCAATTTGCGTTTCATTTTAAGAAAGAAATACTATATCGAATATAAATAATAATCTGCAAATATTAACTTTCGAGAAGATGGAGTGATCTGAAAAGTATATACATATATCAACTTAAAGAAGACATGAAAATATAAAGAATTGAGTATCGAAATCTAATATAATTACATTTTTCGTAATACTTTATACTTAAGTTTTAATGACCGATCGAAGTATTAATATTTATCAGCAATTATCTAAAAATTAAGAAATATATGAGTAGATACATAGGAAATAAGACGGATGATATTTATAAAATAAAATAGATAAAATACCGATAGAGTAAATGTCTAGTAAAGAGAAAGAGAGAGAGAGAGAGAGGGAGAGAGAGAGAGAGAGGGAGAGGGAGAGAGAGAGAGAGAGAGAGAGAGAGAGAGAGAGAGAGAGATAGATAGAGAGAAAGGACAACCGGTCGTACGGCTTTGTCGTCTTCGACCTTCATTCATCGGCCTTTACTACATTCCGATAGGATTCGATGGATTCCAACGTAGTCCTCCTTTCGTCGTGACCCCAAAAAAACGTGGATACCTCTTGTTGATTATTATCTTGTAACGTAGGCGTCATAAATATTAAGCTATAAAGCCTATTGCTCTCTCCTTCCATATCTTTATATCTCTCTCTTTCTTTCTCTCTTCGTTTGTCTGTTTTTTTTTTCTCTTTGAAAGATTATTATTAAGACTCTTGGCTTTCTGGGAAATACCTTCTTCCCCTAGCTGTGCAATTAGTCTTTTTGATCTTAATTGGATCGAACTTAGTGTGGCTTGGATTTAACGATAAGATTCTTCGCTGATGCGAAGAATTCTAAACCGACGCAACGTCTTCGAGAGAACGTTGGGCCGACCTAATTGAAACTAGTTGTTTAGTTTTTTCTTTTCAGTTTTCTTCTTGTTGTTGTTTTTTTTCTATAATTATTAGTTATATTATTGTTATTAATATTTTTTAAGATTACGCAAGTTGATCACGTAGGAAATATCAAACTTATTTAATCGACTATAATTGTGCTCGTTAGAATCGAACGATGTTTTTTCATTTTTCTAAGATTAATCCTATACAATCTAATTCCTTTAAACGTTTCAAATGTGATGAAACTCGCAGTAGCGTGTAATTATATTATACGACATATAAAATTAGAAAACATTAATCTTCCGATGTGAACTTAATAATTATATCCAACATCGAAATTACATGGCGTTGTTATAGAAAGTTTGAGAATAAGTTATTTAGATTATTACGAATTATTACGTAATAATCTTATTTTATTATTATTATTACCATTATTATTATTATTATTATTATTAATAATAATATTATTCATATCACTATTATTTTATTATTATTTTTTTTTTAAATTAGTCAAAAGTATTGTTTTATTCTAAACTCGAATACAGATTGGTAAGAGGATACACGTTTCATATATTTTCATTTACGATCATCAGATTTCGTCATTGAATTAACGCAAATCGAATTAAAAAAGAAAAAGAAAGAGAGAGAGCGAGAGAGAAGAAATTATTTTGCAATCAGATTGCGACGACGACGACGACGACGACGACGACGACGAAGATGACAATGGTGTCGAAGACGACGTCGACGTCGACGACGACAACGACGACGACAACGACGACGAAGCCTTACGACGAGAACGAAACTAGCGAGCGTATACGAGAAACGAGCGGCGTTGGTTCGGGCAAAGTCGGTCGACGAGCAGCTGCTTCGAAACTCGGAAGCGGCTCAGTCGCTTCGCGCGCTCCAAACCGAACGTGTCGTCTCGATTCGTTTCTTCTTCGTCGTCGTTTATTCGCCGGCTATCACGTTCTCTTTTTATATATATATATATATATATATATATATATATATATATATATGTACATATAAAAATATATATATAGGTAGATATATTCTCCTTTGAATATTTCTAAAAATCTTTCTAAAAATCTGTCGATTACATATACGTACATATAAAGTACGCGTGTTACGTTCGAAATAACGTAATTGATCGAAACTCAATCGAAAGTGTTTCTTGAGAAATCGGTGCCAGTTTTCCATTTTTGTTCTTTTTTATTTATCTAATTATTTATTTTATATTTATATATATATACATATATACATATGCATATTTTTTCTTTTTTTTTAGTTTGTTTTTATAACAATCTCATATATAGTTGGAGGGTTTCTTTTTAATAGTTCAATTTGATTATATTTTCTCTGACAACTCTCTTCGTAATATTACCAATCGTCATCGGGAAAGTTTATCGAGGAAAGTTTCTACGAGAGGTTTCGAGTGATTCGACGATCGATTCTCTCCTTCGTAGCCGTCGTCCAAAAGAGGTTTCGAGAGGTGGCGACAGATCAGAGGGGAAGTAAAAAAAAAAAAAGAAATAGAAAAAGAAGAGAAAGAAAAAAAGACGAACAAAAAAAGAAAAGGTCATCGCATCGGTACTGGAGAAGAGGTGAGTGTTGAGAAAAAGACACCGTTGGAAAAGTTTAGACGATGAAAAGGGACTTGCGTGTCTCGCGAGAAATCCCTACTCTTCGATGTTTTCGACGGGGTCGAACTTTCATCGGGAAAGTGCATCGAGTCTTTTATCCCTTTCTCTCTCTCTTTCTCTGTCTGTCTGTGTGTCTGTCCGTCTGTCTGTCTGTCTACTTGTCTGTCTGTCTATCTTTTACAGGAATCAAGGAAGAGATCGCTTTCGTCAGATGAACGAACGAGCGTGAGCGTGTATGTATGTATGTACGTATATAAGTATGTGCGTGTGTGCATGCGTCTGTCACTGTGTATGTTTTTTTTTTTTTACTTACTTTACAATGAATCTTATAATAAAAATGGATCTTTAATAACGAACCAATTTAGCTACCAATTTAAGTGTCTCTCCATTGGAAAGTTTAGATTCAAATCCATGATGCGTTCCGGATTTTTCCGCCTATTTATTTATTTATTTATTTATTTATTTATTTATTTATTTATTTATTTATTTATTTATTCCACGCAGGGTGAACGTAGAAGCGCGTAAATTATCTGTCGCTCCGATAGGACGTAAATCCTCGTTTGCTCGTGACATTCGTGTACCGTTTAACAGGCAATCGCCCGCTTATTTTTCCTCCCCTGGCACGATAATTCGCGTGGACGTCGTCGTTCCCGGTAGTGATTCGATATCTGACCGCTGAAAAAAAGTGTTGTGTTTGTTGCGTCGATCCCCGTTCGACACGCTTTTCGAGTTTTGTCTTTCTCTCTCCCTTTTCTCTCTTTCCCTTTCATTCTCTTTCTCTCTCTTTCTGTCTCTCTTGTTCGGTCAGATGTATATGACGTTTTCATGGTATTTCCATAATTTTCAAACAAAGCTCGAGTCCTGTTCGAAACGGATCGATGAGTGAAAACGAATAATGACTGCAGGATATTCGTATAAAATAAAAAAAAAGAAGAAAGAAGAAAAAAATAAATAAAATAAAAAATTAAAATGCTTATACCAACAGGCGTACTTCTCGTTTGAAATTTAGACTCGTTTAAACGATTAGAATGTTAATAGGACGAAATTGTTTTTAGATCTTTTTTTCTTTTTTCTTTTTTTTATTTATGAATCCTCTAAAGCGCATCGAAATCGAGATTGTGCAGGAATGAAATATTATATTATCCAGTTATGTTATGTTTAATATTAAAGGGGAAATAATTGAGCAAAGAATTACATTATCTTTTTTTTTATCTTATATATATTCTTATTATATATTTTTTTATCTTATATATATATATATATATATATATATATATATATATAAGAATGAAATTAATATTTTTTCTTTCTTTCTTTCTTCTCTTTTTTTTTTTCTAAACAAAAATCTCATGATACATCGAGTATCGTCCATTAAGTTATATTAAATAGTAATATGTTTCTTTTTTTTTACTTCGTATTTTTGCAAATACGCACCCGTCGTTGAAGATTAATTTATTATATTTAACATTGATTTTTGGATTGATTTATTGATGCTCTTAACTTTAAGTGCAACACGTTCGACGTTTCGATCGTCTAGCAGCTTTTTCTGCCACCCTACAGGCCACTCTGATGAAATATTCATATTTTTCTATGGACGTCGAACGCACCGATGCGAGAACGCATAACGCGTCATCCTATATTTTCGCACTCGCTAAATGGAGAACTTACGTTATATGTAGATACAACAGCTCAGTCACACACACGGATAGAGAAAGAGAGAAAGAGAGAGAGATACATACATACATACATACCTAAATACAGACATACGTACGTACGTACATACGTACATACATACCTAAATACATACATACATATGTACATATATACGTACGTACATATATATATTTTATGTGTGTGTGTGTGTGTGTGTGTGTGTGTGTGTGTGTGTGTGTGTGTATGAGCATGTGTATGTATATATTCATGTGTGTGTATGAACTCATATGTACGTGTGTGCGTGCGCGTATATATATATACATATACATGTATTTATCCCATATACGTACTTCGTGGTAAAGAGGCGTCGATGGAATTTTTTCATCCATACTTATAGTTATCGATTTAGTCCTATGTCCCATCGCGTTCCACGTTCCTGTCCATCGTCAAGCTTTTGGAATTCCAATATTATCAGAAAATTGAATATTACTTTAGTAGGTAGCCACCAATCTAGAATTATTAATCGAATTGGATATAATTGAAGATCGAAGAAAGATGAAAACTTTACAACCCGTATTTTAATTGTATTTCCTCATTTTCTCACTATGTTTATTTTAATTATGTAAATCTTTTGAATAATATCAACACACACATACACACACTATAACTTAACTGTATGCTTACAAAAGTTTTGAATGGATTACTTGTTTTAATTCATCGAATCAATCGAATACGTACAATCTTTTTATTCGAATACTTTACTATGTTTACGATCGTTTCCTTGTTATACGTAAATCTACTTTTCATTTTATTTAATTTGAAAAACTTTTGAAAATAACTTTTAGCTACCACCCACATACATTTGTGTTAATTTTTTTTTCTTTCTTTTTTAATTTTTTTTTCTAATTCACCGTTGAAAGGGTTAACGATCACTTTTCCAGTTCGACACTCAGCCACTGTTTATCGTTT
Organism: Vespula vulgaris; assembly: GCF_905475345.1. Lineage (NCBI taxonomy): Eukaryota > Metazoa > Arthropoda > Insecta > Hymenoptera > Vespidae > Vespula > Vespula vulgaris. Next base: position 15,624,545 of record NC_066586.1, on the reverse strand, counting down.
TTTTTTCTTTCTCCTCTTTCTCTGAGAAGAAGCCTCTCCCGTTAGAGTTAAGCGAATATTTACGTCCGTAGGAACGAGCAATTGAAAAGCTTTCAGAGAACCATCGGTCTGAAGAGAGAAAGAGAAAGAGAAAGAGAGAGAGAGAGAGAGAAAGAGAGAGATTGAACGAGTGAGAGTGAGAAAGAAAGAAAAAGAGAAAGAGAGAAAGAGAGAATATCCATGGTACTCCTTTTCAACCACCTGAACGCTCGTCTCTCTTCATATTTCCTCTTTCTCTCTCCCTCTTTCCCTTACACGCACCCACAGCTTTTTGCATTCGCCAAGGTGCATCGTAATTAGTGCGTCTCTCATTGTAACGGAGTACGAGAAATTCATATAGATTCACCAGACGGCATTATTGAGAACGCGAAACTGGCCGGTTAGTGGCAGTTGCTTGCGTACGTATACGGAAAAAGAGGCCGTTTTCTCTCTCTCTCTCTCTTTCTCTTTCTCTTTCTCTTTCTCTTTCTCTCTTTTTATCCTTTCTTCCGTCTCTCTCTCTCTCTCTCTCTCTCTCTCTCTCCCTTTCTCTCTCCTGTTCTCACCGATATACATATAGCCAGAGATCTCCTCTCGTGTACCATAGTATATATACCTAAACCGTTGCACTATCTCCCCAGAGCTGCACGTTTATTTTCTTACGGGGCATAATTGTTACGCTTACTTTCATCCGCGAGGCGAACAACGCGTCGTTTTCAGGCTCTCTCGTGCAACTCGAATATCGCCGTGATACTCTTGCACCATCGTTTCTCTATTCTAACTCCGCGTAGTCTTTCGAGCGTAAAAGTCCTCCGATTTCTTCGCCGATAGTTAACATTAACAACTTTCCAATTGAAATATTTACTATGTATGGATATACAATGAAATGGCTTTGTGCGTATAAAAGTGTTGGGGATATTTGTTGAATTCTTCTTTTCTGTTTCTTTTTTCTTTCTTTCTTTTTTTTCTTATTTTCTTTTTTTTTTTTTTTGTTAATAAAATTGGATCTTGTTATTTGTTTGAAGGATCAAGCGTATGAAAGAGAATATGAAGGCGCATTCTTGAATTTACTTATTCGATTGATATTGAAAAATGATGTGGCTTCGCAGCGTACGATTTTCTTTCTCTTTCTTTTTCTTTTATCCGATGAATCATCGTTCGTTTAAAGATCACAGATGTAAGAGAATGGAAAACTGGTAGCATTGAAATTGGCCTGAATTTATGCCGAAGAGATACGACATACTTTTTACGTTGGAAGATAAATTCTTTTGATTTTCTTATCTTTGCTTTTTTATTCTGAAATAACGACGAGTGATTGATTAATTGTTATTTATTTAAAAATCGACATATAATGAAAGAAATAAGGAGGCTGACGGAAATAAGGAACTAAATTGGCCTAAATTCACGACGACGAGAAATATCTACAGTATATTTGATGTTTCTGATCAATGTTCAAGAATACAATTTCCTTGTATTTAATTTCTTCCTTTTTTTTTTCTTTTTCTTTTTTATTTATTTTGAAATAACGAGATACGTGATTAATTGTTTTTTATTTAAAGAACAGATATACCCGACGAAAGATATCGATTTTATCGGAATTGGCTTAAATGATGAAATACAATATATCTAGTATGTGTGTGTGTGTGTGTGTGTGCTTTATTTCATTTCTTTTTTATTTTTATTTTTTTTTTTTTTTTTGATTAATATTAAAAACTCTTTAACTTCCTCGTATGTGATTAATTTATTTCTTTTCGAATAACGATGAGTGATTAATTGTTATTTACGAAAAGATCTCGGATGTAATGAAAGAGATTGCGAGGCTGACATGATCGAAATTGGTTTGAATATATGACGATGACGTACGACATACTTTTCTTATCCGTAGTTACCGTTCCTCTCGAATCGATTATTTCGAGAGCAAGGTGCTTCATGCGAAGGAAGTCGCTTACCCAGCTCGTTCATTCCTTTCTTTAAAAAGGGAACACTGGCTTTTATCATCGGTTCCGTCTCCTTTAACGGAGTGTAACCGGTTAATTGAAAAATTGCCCGCTCGCTTGGAGCGCCGTCGAACTTCGAATAAGAAATTAGTAGCGGTCCAGCGAGAAATCCAAAGTGACTCGACACGGTTACTGATTGCGTTCTCTTACTCTGTAAAATAGCGCAATTTAGAGAACGATTTGCCATGGACGACGAACGAATTTAATGTCTATGGAATTTTTCTTCTTATTTTTCTTTTTTTCAATCGCACATTAAAATTTTATATTTACGATCATTGTCGTAAAAAAAGAAATATATATATATATATATATATATATATGTGTGTGTGTGTATAGATATGAATTTGTAGTGTAACGATATACATTACAAGTAGATAGTAAAAGTACGATAACGCATAATACGCGATAATTTATATTTATATTATAGATAGATAGTAAAAGTATAATAATTTATAATATGATAATTTATATTATAGATAGATTTAGTAAAAGTATAATAATCTATATTATAACTTGATAGCAAGAAGATAATAATTCATAGCACGTTAATATATCTACACCGGAGATTAATATATTTCACGTTATATCGTTTTTTTCGATGATCATTTCATTATACAATTTAGATGTAAAATCATGATTTGCCGATGACATGGATATTCTTGAAAATTCTTTAACGAGCGAAATAAAAAAAAACACATATATATATATATATATATATATATATATATAAACAAGATAGACTTTGATATATAGACTTTAATCGTAGATCCTGTTTGTTCGTCTCGTTCCGTCTCGTTTGATATTAGAATGTTTATTATAACCGGCAATGCGTCAGAGCCAGGTATCTATGTACGTATCTCTGGTTTTGTCGGAGATGTTGCCGTGTGAAATAAAGCGAACGAAAATACATATTTCCATAGAAGAGAAGAAAAATCCTCGGGAACGGTTTCAGCGCACGAACATAATGTGAGCCATCCGACGAGGGTTCCATATGCAAACTCGAGGAATTCTTTTTATTATTTGAATACGACTATACGTTCAGGGAGTACTTATCAAAGGACTCTAATGACGTTAATTCTCTAATTAGCATTCATATTCGTCATTTGCATTTAGTCCGGCTAGCGTTCGTTTCACCGGTTGTTCTCTTTTTTTATTTTTTTTTTAATTTTTTTTTAATTTTTTTTTTTATTGGGATGGGAGGAGCGAAGAAAGGATTTTTTTTCTCTCTTTTTTTTTCTCTTTGCATTGAAATTTCAACAAATTTTTATTCGATCATACCTATCGTATATTTCTATACGAAAGACCTTGACCTATAATTTTTATCTTGGAATATTATTTATATGATTCCAGATTATAAAAACATAGATTTGTTAATTATTAGTTTTAATAATTTATTAAGTATCGCTTGTGTGTAAGGCCTTGATCTATAATTTTGTTCAAATTTTTCTATTATTACACAAGAAATAATTAATTTTTATAATTACGAGAAAGGTTATATTATCAAGAATTTCATCAATGTTATATAATATTTGATTTTGCTATTTTCTTTGTCGAATGAGGAAATATTTACTATATATTGTACTATATGTGGTATGCTTAACTGAATCCTGAATTTTAATCGACCACCATACATGCACACATACACACACACTCTCTCTCTCTCTCTCTCTCTCTCTCTCTCTCTCTCTCTCTTTAAACAACAAAATTAGAGTTAAATTAATTCAAGTTCTCGTTTTGTATCATATAATATTAAAGAACCAGTGTATGGAACTAAATTCGTTTAATCATAACTCACTTTTACAACTACGGTCCACATTAATTATCATTTGACGAGTCGAGCGGATTGTATCGATCGATGGATCAACACGATTGAAATTTTTTTTTTTTTCTTGGAATAATCTTTTCACAATTTCAACGAATACCTTATGTCGTTAAGAGGAAACGAGCAAGGTTAAACAATCTTTTAAATCAACTTTTAAATGTATGTGCATAATTATGAACGACGTGTATAATCGTCGAAAGTCAGGGACGTGGATTTATTTCATTATGAAAATTAATGTCGACTTCAACTTACTTAAGAGTTCCGGTGTCTATAATTATTAGCATTATTTTTTATATAAATACATACGCATTTACTCGTGTAGTCATGTGTATTTGTCTATTCTTATACATAAGTACGTATATATGTATACATCTGTGTATTCCTATAAGTGTGTGTGTATATATATATATGTATATATATTCGTATATGTACTTTGAATACTCCACCTTTTAAAGCTCAGGCTTGTCACCTATCTATATTATATACATATGTACAGAAACTGTGGTCGGTCGCAGGTGTAACGACAGCGACGGGCACGCCTGTATTTTCCTGCCTGCAGGATATCAGCACCGTTTTATAACCGTTCCAACAGAAGAAGCAGGACGACATTCCTTCGAGCAAGCTTTCTGTTCGATTCGAACGCGGATTATCGCGATTTTTTCTGTTCACCACAATGTTCTCGCTTATCAAATATACTAAAAAAAAAAAGAAAGAGTATCATCACGTTTTAAATCACGGATTGGAAGTAACCCTCTGTAAATCGATTTTTCTTTTCTTTTTTTTTTTTAGAATAAAAAGAAAAAAGATATATAACATATCGTACAATATGCAAAAAGAAAATTTATAGTAAATCAGTATACGAGATTTATAATATATATTATATAAAAAATATATAAAAAATATGTTATAAAATTCAAAAATATTAAAATAATACGCGCGCGCGCGCGTGTGTGTGTGTGTATGTAGAGGTTTAAATAATTTTTTTTTTAACATTGACAGAATATCAGCATGAAATCATTCTCTCTCTCACACACACGCTCGTTTCTTTAATATATTTTACATTTTCTCTTTTGTTGCGGACGAGAATTGGTGGAGATGGTAAAAGTGATAAAACACAAAGAAAAAAATGAGAAAGAAAGAAAGAAAGAAAGAAAGAAAGAAAGAGAAAGAAAAAAAAGAAACGAGAAAAGGACGTCGCTCACCGCATGACCAGGAATTTGTCCTGAATTCCGCGGACTGCGCCTTTCTCACGGCAGAGTGTTTTATCGGGTCTCTCGCAAAAGTGTGCTCGGCCCGGCCAAGCTCCGATACGGAAATCGCTTTTTCCTCGTTGAAAATTTATTGGACGTACCGCGATTCTCGCTCTTTGCCCCGTCTCCCATTTCCTCTTTTACCAAATCTCCTATTCGTTATGAACTCTAGTATCCCTCGTTTCTCTTCTCTCTCCTTTATTTCTTTTTTCTTTATTTTCTCTTTTATTTCCCTTCTCTGTATTTTTTTTTTTCTTTCAACGAACGAATCTTTTACCATTATTTGCTCTCTAAAAATTATTTTTATTGGAAATTTCTCTGCTAACAGAAATTTCGGATCACGAGGTATCTCGAAGAGATTTCATTGGTAGTTTCAATAGAAATGAAATTTGAGTTGCCGCCAATTTTGAACTTCGACCGTGCATTCAGAGATGGCGCTCGCTACGTTCTCATCCGATCGGACAAGTCGTTCGTTCGAAATCGTTTCTATGGGGTTAAGCATTAGACGAATTTGTAGAGATTTTCAAGATGAATGTCGCGAATATCTCCTTCGTATTATTGAATTTAGTTTAGAAAAATATCGTTATATAGTTCCGATCGTATTACTTCGCGTGCTCTTTAGAACTTATAACATATTTATACAAGCGCGAGACCGGATTAAGAAAGAGAAAGATATCGCTTATGAAACGTTGCGAAACTTTGAGAAGAGAAATTTATCCTAGGATAGAGATATATAGAAAAAGAGAAAGAGAGAAAGAGATACGATCTAGAAAAGTGAGAGTAGCACGGATTTGAGAAGACACACATAGTAGTGGGTTATCGACCGCTCTATTAAATATGCAACGCATAGAATGACATAACGAAGCTATGCCTCGTAACGAACGAAAGCGAACTAGCGATATCTAATTCATCTCGCGTATCTAGACGTTTGATAATTTAACGAAACACCGATGTATTTTACTCTATTTCATCGATAACGAGAGAGGGAGAGAGAGGGAGAAAATGAATATGTTAAACTGATAAAATGGTCGATCGTATGCGTTATAAAACGTGAACGCAGGGAAATTTATTTTGATAAGAAATTTTAATGATATAGAGGAAAACGGAAGAATGGAAACTTTGAATTAATTAATAAACGTTGAATGGTATTAAACGGAGATAACGTTTCGTTTCGTTGAATTTATTTATTAAACTTGTAACATTTATTTCTCATCGGACGTATATTTTCTGATAGAATCGACATGAGCTTTTCTTTTCTTTATCTTTTATGTTTTATAAAAAATAAAAAAAAAAAAAGAAAGAAAGAAAGAAAATTATGAAACGTATCTATATTGGGAATGATCGAATGTATCGATTTATTATGATAAAATCCGTTTAACGCGTTAATGTGTTAACAAATAGAAGTGAGAAACGATGGATCGTCGATCGCGAGAGAAATTAAATCCTTCGTTCGAATTCGGTTTAATAATTTATCGAAGTTGTTAAAAATTTGTTGAACAAGTTTTCACGGTTTTTCTTTTTTATTTTTTCTTTTTTTCTTCTTCTTCTTTTTGTTTTCTTTTTTATCACTGAATTTTTTGATCGCAGTTCCTTTTTATCATTGAACATTTTGATCGCAATCGATCTAGCAGATTAAAGGTATGACCTTTAGTACTATACTCGGCCATTTTACCGGAGAATTTTATTCGCTTCAAAGCTTTCGAAAGCATATCGATACGTTTCGAAGTATATAACTGGAATGTGCGTGCATCTCGAAGCTCGATCGATCGATCGATCAATCGACCAACCGACCGATCGATCTACCGATCGACCGATCGATTGATTAATCGATCGATCGACTAAAATCTGCACGTGCATGTCCACGTGTAATGCATATCTCGAAATATTCTTTTTTAATTTTTCTCTTTTTTTTTTCTTTTTTTTCCACTCTTTTTCACCCGTTTTTTTTCTTTTTTCTTTTTCTTCTTCTTCATTTTTTTTTACACGTATAACGCAGTCAATCCGTGGACCTACGTTATTCATCGACGGTGTATCGAAGGATAATTAAATATCTCCCTTCCCCCCTCCCCCTTTCACTCCTTCTCCTCCCCGTATATACTTCGCTTTCGCCTACATCGCCACATAGAGTTATTCGAGAGCACATCGAGCGTAAATTATTTTCCGATGCGAATTAATGCTTTTATTTAATTATTCGTATTTACGGTCCGCCGAGCGTAACGTAAACGCACAGCTACGAATTTTACATACTGGGCAGAAATCTTCTCGTGTCGCTTTTTTTTTTTTTTTGAATTTTTTGTTGTTAATTTTTAATTTAAAAAAAATTTTTAATTCTTCCTTTTTCCTGTTTCTTTTTTTTTAATTTTTTATTTATTCATCTTTTTTTCGTTCTTTCAATTCATTTTTATTTAGAGTACGTTTATAATATAGCACCCGACGAACACACTATCTCGATTCTCTCGAGAAAGAGTTCACTTCGAAATTTTAATTATATTTCTGTGACTTTTTCTTTCTTTCTTTCCGTTTCTTTGTATAATTTTTCTACTTGACGTTGCTCTTATTATCTAACCCATTTCTGATGCATATTTAATTATATTGATTGGATAAATATTGAAGTGAGAAATAATGATCGATCATAATTTATCGCGAAATCTCATGAAAAAGAAAATAAATAAGTAAAGAAAGAAAGAAAGGAAGAAAAAATCTCGAAAATTGAAGCAATAGAGTATCTTCGTCGTTTGTCAGTTTAGCGCTGCTTACCGCAAGTCTTACCTTGCTTTCACGATTTCTCGATTTCGAACTGCTCTCGAATCAGGTTGCAAACCTGCGAGAGACTCTCGATCGCCGATCCGTGACACCTTAACCGTTCGCCTATGTGCACATAGAAGTACAGAGATATACAAACGTACAAACACACACAGATACACAGACAGAGAGACACACAAATACATTAATAGAATCTAGCAATCGTCCGTGTGTTCGTTGGTATAAAACATCGAAGTTATGCGGCTTTTTCCCCTTCTCTCTTTTTCTCTCTTTCTCTTTCTCTATTTATCTCAATCTCTATCTCTATCTCTATCTCTCTGTCTCTATCTCTGTCTTTGTCTGTGTCTTTCTATACGCTTAGTGCGCATACTGGGTGTCCTTGCGGAATGAAAGTACCCTGGAAAACGTGACCTCTCCTTCGACGAATGAGTAATGCAAGTTGCCGGTTTAAAGCCTAAGCAGAAACCTGCCGAAAACATCTTTCCACGATTATCCTCGTATTATAATATATTGAAATGTTATAAATATTAAGAATAGTAAAAAAATATTACCCGTAAAAAAGTAGACCCTCATAAAATTTCGATGAATTTTATGAGATAGAAGAAGGAGGAAAAAATTATTTGTCTACGAACTTTATATATGTAAGTCGGATCCGATCGAAATCCTGTGCTTGTCACTTTCAACTCGAAATCTCGTTCTTTTTATTAAAGACGAAAAAGACTCATGAATAAAAGCCGTCGGTCTTCATAACGTTCGTCTTTATTAAACGTCCGGGGACGGTAACGCGATATTATTACCCGATTTCGTCGAGTTTCCCGACGAGGGAAGAAAAAAGCTATGAAACCGTGACTCTTAATGTCAAAGTATTTAGCATAAAAAAAAAAATAATAATAAAAAAAAAAGAAGATGAAAAAGCTTGTGCGCATTTAGGATAAGTCTAACGATAAGTGTTTTAATATTATTCCGAGTAGGAGGAATACTCGTGACGTTCTGTTAGGATAATAATTTTTAAACTTAAAATTTTTCTATTTGCACGTCTATACGTGTGTACGTGCGCGTGCATGTTTGTTCTTTTTTTTTTTTTTGAGAAAGAGAGAGAAATTAAAATTTATATCTTCTTTCTGTTTTTTCTTTTCTTTCTTTTTCCCCTTTTTTCCTCCCGATTATGAAAATGTTACCTCTTCTACGTTTTGGGAGGAAAAAAAAACCAGTTTAATTCGTAATTATGGATCGATTTGAATAAACTACAGGAATCTTGGAATTTGGAAAAGAGAACAGCCGATTTATCTTGCTTTTTTTTTGCCGCTTTTTGTTTCAGACCGAGAGAGAACGAAGAGAAAACAGGGAGAGAAGAGACGCGTTAGCTTCCGATTCCGAGCGTTCTCTATATCGGGAAAGTGGAGCGGCCACGTGAAATCCGGTCTCTGGTGGACAGAAAAATATGAGCATCTCGTGAAATCTGTGAACAAGTGGAGTACTCAGACCGAAGGGAGACGAACATGGAAACCGAGGAGCTCACGAGACTCGTCGACGAGATTTACAAGGTAAGAAGAAATACAATAATCATATTGAAATTAACGAACAAAATTATTAAATGATATTACAGCACCGAAAACAACGAAAGCGAAGAAACGAAAAAGAGAGAAAAAGAGAAAGAGAGAGAGAGAGAGAGAGAGAGGAAAAATGATAATAATGATAAGAGGATTTTCGAAGGGATGTTTCTTCCTTTTCACGAGTAAAGCAAACAAAATATTTTTTTCTCTCTTTCTCTCTTTCTCTCACTTTTTCAACAGCTTTGGAAACGTCTCCCATGGTTTGGCTCAGTGCCATAATTCCGTAGAATCCGTGAAACGTGCGTCGCAAAGGTGCTATCTAATTTTGTATTTTCCACCGTGTTCAATTGCGCGGGAAAATTCGAATTCCATGGAGGCCAACATGGTCCGATGTTAGAGGCTTGGTTGTGTTAACACTTTGAAACGACTCTCTTGGTCTAGGAAACGATGGAATTTTCCTAGAAATCGTGCAGAAAAGAGTGTCCTCTTAATTTAGCCTAGGAAGTGTGTGTGTCTAAATATATATATATATATATATATATATATATATATATATATATATATATGCGTACGTGTATATGTCTATACTTACGAGAAAGGTTAGAAGCCCTTGCCACAGAATTTCCCGATAGTTAGCTGTCGCCTAGGAAAATTATCCAGCTAGCAAGAGTAAGAGAGAGATAGATATAGATATAGCTAGCTCGGTTGGTTAGGAGAGTAGCTCGAAGAGGGTTGGTGTTGAAAGGAGAAGAAGGAGGGTGAGGTGGAGAAAGAGGAGGAGAAGGAAGAAGAGGAGACGCGCGGAAGCGAAAATGATTAGACGGCAAGTAATCTTATTAGTCGTTCGGCAGTCAAGCTTTCCTTCAAACTGCTATCTTCCATCCCTTTCTCCTTGGCATCAACCTTCTCACCTCTGCTGTTCGAGACGATGCTATTATCTCAGGAGAATGTTGTTGCCTTTTGTATATGGACCATCGGTTGGTCTCGTCTTTCTCCTTTGAAAAATTGATAAAATCGACTCGTTATCGTTCCTGTACAATCAATCGTCTCATCCTTCATATTTTTATTTGTTCGTGACAACGATCATGATTCTCGATAAAAATCTCTTTCGATTAGGGATTAAAGATTGATTTTATAATTTCTTTCTTTCTTCCTTTTTTCTTTCTTTCTTTCTTTTTATTATTATTATTATTATTATTATTATTATTATTATTATTATTATTTTTTTTTTCGTTTTGATTTCCATTATTAACTTCAACGATGATATTCTCGTTCCCTTGTAGTCTTTTAACGATGTGCCACGTACCAATTAGCTTGTGTACTTCGAAGAGATGTTTATAGAATTCTCTTGTAGTATACTTTGACGTAGAAGGATATTTTGAGGTAAAATTTCTTAGCAAAAGTAGTAGTAGTAATAGTAGTACTGGTAGTAATAGTAGTAGTAGCATTAGTAGTATTAGTAGTAGTAGTAAGAATACACACATTTCTCTTTGTGATAAAATAGTTTCTTATAAATATATCTATAAAGAGGAAAGACGTTTTAACGATCGAAGTATCGACTCGAACGTCTTTTCTCCATACTGTTATGAGCTTTTGTAATCTATCCCTTCAGAAATTTATAATACGGTATCTCTTGCACAATATCACAATATCGAAAGTGTTCTCTTCTTACCAATTAATGAGAGTTCTTGTTATGGCTAAAAAAGAATATATATATATATAAAAGTTATGAGATATATGTTCGAACGAACGAAATGGTTTAATTAATTTTCAAGGACGATTAGCAGAAAGTGATCCAAATTATCGATTTTCCCAGCTCTAGATATTTCTCTGTATCTCTCTCTCTCTCTTTCCTCTTTCTTCTCGATTAAACTCGTGTTCATAAATTCCATCCACGACAGAATGTTATTAACCGTAATTATCTACGTGGAGTTAGAAAAAAGAGAATTTCATCGGAAATTCCATGGCTTCCGTAACAGGACGATCTGCCGATAGTTGGACAAATAGTTTCTATACGAGTTTGTATCGTTCGTACATCGTTGACACGTACGAAATTAATTATATAAAAGTATAGTTAGAATTATTCGATATGTCCAACTTCGAATAAAGTTTGATATAATATCGATGGCGATCGATATTCCTGTAATTTCTTTTCTTTTTCATTTTCTTCTTCCATCTTTTTTTTCTTTCTCTTTTTCTTTTATCCGCGTATTTACACGAAGAGTTATACGAGTTATATACATTTATCCTTTCTTTTCTTTTTTTTTCCTTTTGTCTTTTCCTTTTCATCGAGTTAGTTGAACGATTACAAAAGTGTTAAAAAGGAGACTTGTACAAAATGATAAAATTAAAGAGGGTTGAAAGGTTTGGTAATTTATAAACTAAGCCCCTTAATTTTCACGATGTGAATATGACAATGGGAGGGTGGATGAGGTAGGGGGTTGAAAAGCACGCAGACACGCGATAATGCGAAAGGTACGGTGTTCACGCATGGCACGTGAGCTCAAGGGTGGTTTAGAGGGTGGTTTAGAGGGTGATCTCGATCGTAGATCGGAAGCCAATTAATATCTACCGAGTATCTATCTCCTCTTCTCCCTCCCTCCCTCCCCCTCCTCCTGCTATCGTTACTCCTACCCTTTCAGCCCTTTCCACTACGAGTCACCGGGTATATCCGGCCCCCCAATATCCTCGTTGAAACATAACCGCGTGTCTCATGATATAGTCTCGCCATGGGGCTCGCTTGTCAGCGAGCAGGACCCCATAAACCTCGTCACGCGATAGCTCCGTTAACTCTTGCTTATCCTCGTTAGTTTTATTCGATTCGATATCGAGGAAAACGTCGACTTTCGTTCAGTTATTCATTCATTCGATCGTTCGTTTATTCATTCTTACTTTCGCCTTTTTTCTCCTTTTTTTTCCTTTTTATTATTATAATTTCGCAGATGTATTTTTTGATCGATGAATAAATTCGAGAATGAATTGAAAGTTTTTGAAGTATTTCGTTGAAGTATTTTGAAACGTTTAACCAGTTATTAATTATTACAAAAAAAAAAAAAAAAGGAAAAAAAGTATTTTTAAAATCGTCCGTCGAAAAATTCATAACAAAGAAACAAATAGATAGATAGATAGATACATAGAAAGATAAAATTATTATCGCGACTTCGTAATCTAAATCATTCCTCCGAGTTTCTCAAGAGATTTAATGTAATAGATTAAAAAAAGGAAAACAGAAGTAAAAGTAAAAGAAAAAGTTTTATATCGAGCGATTAATACTTTTCATTGGATGAAACTCCGATTGAAATGGTTCTTTAAAGTTAAAATTATTGTCGTCTTCGGAGATTCGTACTTTTAATACCTTCTCGACTCTTCGAAGCTTTTAATCGGATAAGATGTTCCTTTTGCTTCTCATAGTTGGAAGAATAAAAGAATAAAAAAAAAAGAAAAAGAAAAGAAAGAAATAAAGAGGAAAAAAAAGAAAAAGAAAAAGAAGAAAGAATAAAGGCTGCTGTAGGCGATCGTTAAAAAAAGATGCACGTGTCGTTGATCGTGGTAGACCGCAAGGAACGCGAGAGAGCTTAGCACGTGTTCTAACGAGGGAGTTCTCGTTGTGCATGTTCATTAGGCCGTTCATTATGACTACTTGTCGACGGCACCCTCTCAGTGGTGCCTGCTGCTTTATATCCTTTCTTAACGGTCGAAGGGAATAATTTTTAATATCTTCCATAGGGTTGTCCGTTCGAACTCAACCCTTTTTCCCACCATTTTTTCTTCTTTTTCCTCTTCAAGAAAAGCTTCCTCCTTTTCTTGCTACTTCATTTTCTTTACTCTTCTTCGATACTCGCTAAAATTCGTTCTGGTAAATGCATTTTTTTTCTCCTTTTTTTTTTCACTTTTCCCGACCTTCTCTCTCTCTCCCTCTCCCTCTCTCTCTCTCTCTCTCTCTCTCTCTCTCTCTCTCTCTCTTTCTTTCTTTCTTTCTTTCACTCTCATCTTTTCCGTTTCCTGTACTTACTATTGGTCAGATCTTTCTGCAAAAAAAAAGAAGAAGGAAAAAAGAAAAAAAATTCATTACCGTGTCGCAATATGGCACTATGCCATTCGACCAAGCCCTCTACCCAACCCCCACTCGGAATGTCTTTTAGTGCTCTAGCCATTGTCGAACCATAGAGACGAACACCGTAATATCTTTTACTTCCTATGAGCGAAACGAGAGACTCTGGACCGAGCTATATCCTCTGCATCGAGAGATTTATTTTTTTCTTTCTTTCTTTCTTTCTTTCTTTCCTTTTTTTTGTTGCTTTTTCTTTTTCTCCTATTTTCCTAATAAAGAATCTCATTTTTCGGGTCGGCTTTTATTATTACGTATGTACATACGTACACGTTTACGTAAACGTGTACGTATTTACTTGTGTATATTGCACGTTAAATATATTCGTCGTAAATTTTCTTGATAAAAGGAAAAATGAAAAATGAAAAGAAAAAAAAAAAAACAACAAAGAAGACTGAGAAGATTTCTTATACGCACATGAAGAAATTGTCTCTATTGAAATTGAAATCCTTCTTTGAATTTATCGTAGTAAAAGAGAATTTGTATCGCAATTTAAGTTCGCAAACGTTAATACGAGTTTCCCGATGGTAAAACGTTGAAAATGCGGCAAATATAAAGGTAGGAAGCGAGGGCGACCGGAGCGTCGGGGATTGTTAATAATGAAATCTCGATGCAATTTCGATAAAATATCGTTCTAGAGTTCTACGTTACTCTCTCTCTCTCTCTCTCTTTTTATCTCTCTCTCTCTCTCTCTTTCTCTCTCTCTTTCTCTTTCTCTTTCTCTCTCTCTCTCTCGATTTCGAAGAACTCAATATCATTTACAGAGTTCTCTCTCTCTCTCTTTCTCTTTTTCTTTTATCTCTTTTTTTATCTCTCTTCATTGCGTTGGTCTCGTGAACTAGGTATAAAAAAAAAAAAAATAAAGAAAGAAAAAGAAAAAAAAAAAAAAGAAAAAGTTAATTATCTTCTTTTAATTTCACCGCTCTGCGGTAGCCAGCCGGTCGACAATGTCTCCGTGAATTTAATTAATGAGGCGTCCGCATGGGAATAAAGATCCGAGTCGATCGGTTTGCATGAAATTTCTCGGGAAATATAACGCAAAATTACGCTTACACACACCTGTGTGCTCGTGCATATACACATACGTACTATACTCTCTATATTTCTCGAGTCTCTTACTAAATTCAATTCTATATCGATTAAAATTACTTCATTTGTTACTCGAAATAGTCACGTTTTTTTTTTTGTACGCGCGTACGTTATTAAAATTTGTCATGTTTGTTAGAATTTTTCTTTGATACAAAAATCTGTTGAGGTGAAAAGAGATTTAAAAAATAGAAATACAGAAAGAAATAAGATAACAATAATTGCAACTTGCTTCCAAGTTGTCATATATAATTTTGTACTGACAATTGAAAGTCTTTGAGAAAATTTCTAAAAACTTTTATTTATATATATATATATATATATATATATATATATATTAATAAAAAAATATATATTTTTTTATATTTATAATTTTTTTATATCATTTTTTCATTACATATTAATTTATAATTTTATATATATTTGCTATTGTACGAAATTAAGTATATTATAAAAACTGTTGTATACATACATACATACATACATACATACATACATACATACATACATACATACATACATACATACATACATATATACATATCTTTTTATTTGAACAATCATATTTTATTGGATTTGATTTGTCAAGGTAGACACGAAATCGAGTCACGATTTTTCTATTTACAAGACCAGCTCCCAAGATCTCCGAATCGATAATCGAACTTGAAAGGAATTTCGAACGTTCTCTCTCTCTCTCTCTCTCTCTCTCTCTCTCTCTCTCTCTCTCTCTCTCTCTCTCTCTCTCTCTCTCCTCTCGTTCTCTCGCAATCACGGAATGACGTCAATTCTCCTAGTGATTTCGTTCGATCGGAATGCGAAGCTCGACGTCTCGATGTTACTGCTGCGTTCGTTTTGCGCTCGATAAACGAGACGACGATAGAACGAGCAATCGATGTTCACACGAGCACGTTATCGAGACAACACATTGTGGTCATCCGAGAAGGGATACGCATCGTTGAGAATGGAAACTGGAAACGACATTTCTTTATCGATTTCAATGTACCTTTGTATAATAGTTTCTTTAGAAATTTCTCAAGAGAAAAGAAAAAAACGTAAGAAAAAAAAATTTGTTCGAAATTTACATCAGGTATATGTTTTCTTTTTTCTTTATGATCTTTGAAATTATTCGTTCGAACAAACTTTGTATATCGATTTTCTTTCTAATCTCTTCTAATCGCCCATCGTAAACGTTCAATTTAACCTACTAATTAGTTCAATTAGAAATTCGTTGTAATATCTCCGTTTAAGACGTGGACGTAAATTAGTTGGAGAATTTCTAATCGGAAGATTCTTCATACTTTTCTTGGAGATTTGTTAATCGTTTGAATTATTAATCGAGCACGTTTCAATCTTAGGTATACCTTTCAATTTACCTTTTTTCTTCTTTTAACGCACGAGTTATCTTAAGAATTTCTAAATAGACGATACTAAAGAATTTCTTTCGAGCGTTAATTAAAAAAATCTTAAAACTATTAATCGAAGGTATTGCGATAACGAAGATTCTGAGATTCATAGATATTTTTTTCTAATATTTTCTAACGATCCATCGTACGTTTTGATAGATTTATAAATTAAATCGATTACATAGAAATACTTTCGTAAAGTTTCAAAAGGCAAAATATAAAGAAACCGATCTCGCAGTTATCGAGTTAAAGATTGAAATTAATTGGGTTAACCATCGAGAGTATTTTATTATTAAAATTAACGATATATCGTTAATTTGAAACGTATCGTTACGGTCGATTTTTATCTTAACTATAGATCGATTTATTTCGAATCAGCGACATGGAAGTCCATTGAATTCTTAAAGTCTACGTGGACGTACGTATGTCGTTTATTGAACTGATTGAAATCGAAATTCAGAGTGGTCAAGAATGGAAAAATAAGGGCTGGATGGAATGCAGGGTGGAAGGGAGAGAGGGAAAATAGAGGAAGCCGATGATGGTCGATCGAGAAACGAGTAAACGTCGAAGAAGCTGGCTACTCGCCAATTATACTTTTATCTATTCAGGGGATGGCCTTCCGTTCAGGGACGTTTCATGCAAATTCGTGGAGCATGTCGAGTGAATTTATAACATTTAAAAAAAAAAAAGAAACGAAGACAAGAAAAAAAAGGAATAGAAAGAAACAAGAATAAAAGGAAGAAGATACGAATTTTTACCGTTTGTGCGTATTTTTTCTTTCTCTCATATTTTTTTTTTTCTTTTTTTTTTCCTATCTTATTTCTTTATTTATTTATGTTTGAAACGTTTTTGCATGTGCCAGGAAACATGATTCTTGTAGTATCCTCGAGTTTTATTTAAATAATAATAATAATAATAATAGTAGTAGTAGTGATAGTAATAATAATGATGAGGGTTATGATCATGATGATGATGATGATGATGATGATGATGATGATGATGATGATGATGATGATGATGATGATGATGATGATGATGATGATGATGATGATAATAAATTATTCATAGGTTGAGAATATTAAGAATATTTTTTTTTATAAATGTTAGATACGTGATAGAAAAATGTAATTTTTGCAATCGGATCGTAAATTAGATTGCAAAAGAATCACTTAAGTAATAATAATAATAATAATGATAATAATAATGATAATAATAATAATAATAATAATAATAATAATAATAATAATAATAATAATTTACTTAAATAATAATAGTAATTTTTTTTTGTTCATGGGAATATCGTCTGTGCGAATATACGTAGGAAAAAGATTTATGCATCCAAGCAAATCATATATTCGATAGCAAAAAAGGATTTGTGTTTGTGAGTTTAATGATTATTCGTAGGTAGTATATAAGTAAGTACGCTCGTCGGTAGGCGTAGCAAGAAAAAGCACTCGAGTGGAGGCACTCTTAACACGTGATTTCAGCCATTGTACCACGAATGCTTTCTTTGCACATTCTAGCGATAAAATAGGTGTACATTTTATGACGTTACGCGTGGCGAAAGGCATCGACGAAAAAAAAAAAAAAGAAAAGAAAAGAAAAGGAATACGCCCTCGTATGACTGTATCAGACGACTAACGCATTTTTCAACGCACTCGATTTTTTATCATTTTTTATTTCTTTTTCTTTTTTTCTTCTATAAATTTTTATTAAAGCAATTATCTAAAATATAGACCTTTCGATAAGAAAAATGTTCGAATTCATACGGCGAGAAGTTTACGTGCAATTAAGTCTTAAATATTTCATGTTGTTTAATTCGGAATATATTATAATTTAATTTGATATTAAATTAAAAAAAAAAAAAAAGAAAAAGAAAAGAAAAGAAAAGAAGAAAAAAAGTGATAAACAGAATTTTGTGATATAATACTTATTTAATAGCTAGTACGATATTATACTTTCTCTCGCAAATTTGTAAAACCAGGAATTATAATATTAATAACGAACTTCATATCAGATGGTCGTCCCGAGCAAATAGAACAGGAATAATAATGTTAATCTTAACAGCTGGCGATATAAAAAATATTTTTCTTTCGATATCTAAAAAAAAAAAAAAAACAAGAAAAAAAACAAAATAAAATAAATTATTTCATTAGTTAATAACCGACTCTTTATATGGGATAATCGACGAGAAAGGAGGTTAAAAAAAAAAGAAAAGAAAAAAGAAAGAAGGTTAATAATATAGAGCGAACTTTTTCATTACTTTTCGAGGAAATCGTCGAATTGCAGGGGAGTGCGTGCACGCGGTGCACGCGGTAGCGAAGTGGATGTTTTCCTGGCTTTAGGAATTCCATATGAATATTTATGGGAAGCCATCTCGACCTGGGCGCGGTGGATGGAATCCTATCCCTCTCTCTTCCTCTCTCTTACATATACTAGATTCTTCTCTCTCTCTCTCTTTCTCTCTCTCTTTTTCTATCTCTCTCTCTCTTACGTTAGTTGGTATCTACCTTCTCTTTCTATCTTTCCACGATACGTCTATCTCTTCCTTTATTCATTATAACGCGTCGTAGTAAATTTTCTTCCATGGAATATCGTTAAATCCCAAGAGGATGTGCGGATGGAAATGTCCGGCACACACGGAAGGATGAAATAAATAAATAAAAAAAAAAAGAAAACAATAGAAAGAAAGAAAGAAAAAGTAAAAGAAAAAAAAAAATATTGAAAAGATAGAAGAAAAAAGATATCAAACTTGTTTTGTTTTCTTTTTCTTTCTTTCTTTCCTTTTTTTTTCGTTTTATCTTTTTCAGTTCTTTTATTATTCGAAGAGAAAGACAGAAAGAGAGAGGGAGGGAGAGAGAGAGAGAGAGAGAGAGAGAGAGAGAGAGAGAGAGAGAGAGAGAGAGACAAACTGAGATAGAAAGAGTCATCTCCGAAGTTAGAGATCACTTAAACGATTTCTAGAATATCCTCAAGAAATATTTTTTCAATGATCCAACAGATGTCGGAACAAATTGTAATTCTTTTTTTTCTTGTAACATATGGACGATCGAGAAAATGTTAAAGGAAAGAAATCGTGCGATATCGTTTCAAAGGATTTTGCGAACGTATAGGGATTACTATGCGAATGGAAATTCTTGAAGAAACGAGAGAAAGAGATAGATAGATAGATGGATAGGTAGATAGAATAGATAGATATATAGATATATAGATAGATAGATAGATAAATAGATAGATACGTGTTCGATCGTATCGAATACACGTAGGAGCCTAAACCTTCGCGAATTTACAATCGAATTCTATGCTATCGGAATCGACCAATTGAATCGAGTTGGCTAAGAGAATTAGGGATGAGTATGGGGGAGGGGATGTCACTTTATTTGACATATAAATCTATCGAACAAATGTACGAGAGAAAAAGAGAGAGAGGGGGGGAGAAACGAGCACAGTTGTATCACAGTGTCATGAAGCGAAATACAATTGCGATGTTACGTTAAAGTAGATATTGGTAGCTCGTAAAGTCGAAGTGGCAATAGTATTTTAGTGTACTACAATGTTTAGGATTGATATAATTGCAGTATATCGTAATGTATCGTGAGTGGACGTACAAATGGTAGCTTTTATGAGATGAGCTTTCGGCCGTTTTAATAATAAATACTAGTAAATCGTAGGGTAATCGTAAAGGATCAAAATGTTTCGATATTTATCGATATTTCATGCGTTTAACTTTAGTTCCTTAAATCTTTAAATTTTATTTTTATTGAATAATAAAAAAAAACTGGTTTATCGAATGGAAAATTGGTCGACTAGGGTTTAATCGGGTAGCCCAGAGCCGACATTAAACGATATAATTTACTATTGGGTGAAAAAAAAAAATAAAGTAGCACATTTTTCTCGACGGATCCCTCTCGTTACGTTACGTTTTCTCTTGATCAAACGAGATCGAAGATTCGATTTGCTCGCGAGTCGTCTAACTCGGTTGATCTTCGTACTCGAAGATTCGTGTGACGAAGAGGGCAAAAAAAGAGATCACGTTTTAACCATAAACGCTCACCGATATCACCTCCTGCAAAGTTGCTTCTGGCAACTATGATACCAACTAGTTTTCCTTCGAATTTTTCTTTCGTTTTCGTTTCCCTACGGTGAAACGTTTTACGGTTTCAGTACGCGGAGCATGACGGTAACTTATGCATCAGATCACCGTAGCATCTCATTACCAAGAACGAACTCTTTATTGACCAACACAGTGTTACACTTTCACTGATCGACTAGATCCTTCTTATATACGAAATAATGTAAATCTCGTGAAAAATGTCCATATCTGTTAGAACTTTCTCATTCAATAAAATATTATAATAATGATAGTGCGAACGTATAAACATATTTTATATATATATTTTTCTTTGTTTTCTTCCTTTTTTTTTTTAATATAGCAAATTGTATCTATATTATACAAATTTTTAACGATACATTTTTTTTTTTTTTTGATATAGCAATGATCATACAATGAACGATTTTATATTTATAATAAACAATTTTTAGATATATTTTAATTGTTTTTATAGGAAATTATTTCCTATAAAATTTTTTCCGAGAGAAAAAAAAATACATAAAACAACCGTTTGTCAGGGAGGAAATTCTTCTTGGAGAAGATATAATACGATTTGTTACGGTGGTCTGAAAATTTTTCTTTTTTCTTTTTTTCTTCTTCTTTTTTTTTTTTAAATAAGTATCACCGGTTCTCGTCTTATTTAAAATTCCTTTTCTCTTCGCGAAGAAGAGTAAAAAGAGAATAGAGAAGTGGAAGACTTGCTATCGACGCGTTATCATCGATCGCTCGGAATACCGTGAAATTTTATATCACCGTCTGCTTTTAAATGCTATAGCTCGTCTCGTTTCTTCTCGTTCGTCTCGTTTCGTCTCGTCTCTTCTCGGCTTGTCTCGTCGTAACGGTAGCAGCCACGGAGAAAAGGACTCTTTTGAGGGCAAGAGGAACATCCAACCTTAATGGGGAATAATAACCAACGTGGTCGTGAGCGAACTATACCTACTTTGCGAGAGATACCAGGGAATATAACAGGGGCGTATATATATATATATATATATATATATATATATATATATATATAGTATGTATGTATGTATGTATGTATATTATATATATATATAAAATATATGATATGATATATGTATTATAATGTAATACTATATTATATATATTTATATATAATATATTGTATACTTGTAGTAAATGTTAGATCGATTTTTACAACTCGAGTTTTTATTTTTAACGAGATATCTACGGTACGAGTGATTTAATTGACGTCATTGATTAATAAGATGCACCTGTGTACTGTTTCAAAAAGGACAAAATTCATCGTTTCTTTTACATTCGTATTCATATGTTTCCTTTCTCTTATATATATATATATATATATATATATATATATATATATATATATATATACATACATACATACATACATACATACATACATACATACATACATACATACATATATATTTTCCTTGACATCCATATATATATATATATAAATATATATTTGCATACGTGTGTAGATAGGTATAAAAAGGAAATCTAGACGTTTCATTAAAAGCTCGAATAAAATTTTAATTAAACACTCGTTCGAATGCGAACTCTCCCTTCCTCCCTCCTTCTTTCTCTCTCTCTCTTTCTCTCTCTCTCTCTTCTCTTTCTCTTTCTCTTTCTCTTTAGGTACATCGTTTTTATTACTGTATACCTTCTTTTTTCTTTTCTTCTTTTCAGACTGTCTCCCCACTGTCAAAATGAATTTTTCTGGATTATAATATGTCTACCATGTACGAGTGTTTTTTGTCTCGATTACGAACACACTTGCCTTTCGCATAGAAGCAAAGTTTGTGATCTTAAAAATTCATTTTAAGATGTTGATAAATTTAGGTGACCTAGTCGTTTCAAAATCATATTGTAACGTATGAAATATATATATTTATTTTTATCAAAATTATTTCAATTAAAAAAAAAAAAAAGAGAGAGAGAAATAAAAAGAAAAGAGAAAAATCGCGTGTATCTGTAAGATCGATCGAAACTTTCACAAGGTTTAATGTACATTTCACATGATTAGAAGATGATACTTAGATACACACGGGCGCTTTTCAAGCTGGATGAGAATTGATTTTTACGATCGCATTCAGTTTATAGACGAAAGGATAATAGGAACGGTCCGTTATGCGTTCATTCGATTATACGGCCCTGATCTTGCGGGGATCCGCGTTTTAATGGGCAAGCTGTTGTCGATCTGCGCTCTCTCTCTCTCTCTCTCTTTTTCACTGAGGCGAAAGCGACTTTCTCGTCGGTCTACCGACCGATCTTTTGCTTCTTCGAGTGAAGAGTTCCTTGACGATTTTATACTAGAGAAGTTTTTAACATAACTTCTTTTCTTAGCCTATCAAGACGGTCGACATTTCTCTCTCTCTCTCTCTCTCTCTCTCTCTCTCTCTCTCTCTCTCTCTCTCTCTCTCTTTCTCTCTCTCTCTCTCTCTCTCTCTCTCTCTCTCTTTCTCTCTCTCTCTCTCTTTATTTTCACCACTTCATTTGGCTTGTTTTTCTAATTTTTAAAAAAATTTATTATTATTATTATTATTATTATTATTATTATTATTATTATTATTATTATTATTATTATTATCAGCATAATTCTTTTTACTTTTTAAAATATTTTTTATTAGAGCAAACTTTCTCTCTTCCTATGATGATTATCTTCGAACGATTATTACGAGATTTCTTAACGAGAACGTCGAGCAAACGTGTAACTTCCGTCATTGTTTGTGCAGGAAGTAGTTATTTGAATTCTTGATTTATAGGTTTCACTTCGTTATTTTTATTAATAATTAGATATAAGGAGCATCCGATGTAGAATACCGTTTTAGAGCTTAGGTTAGCAAGAAATATTGAATTATTGGACGTATTTTGAAAGATGTAGGTAGATTGGTATTAAGTATTGTCAGATCGAAGGACATGAGAAGGAAGATAAATGCTTGCTATATGCTTTTGGTTATGAAGGAGATGGAGGGGGGGGGGGGGAGAGAACTGGTAACTGAATTACCAATGGACCGTAACACACACACACACACACACACACACACACACACACACACACAACTACATACATGCATACATATCTAACATTCCAATTCCTGTTTACGCTTTGCAGAATATCGAATGTTGTGTAAGGATTAATCATGAAGAAAATAGAGGAATTTGTTCTCTCTCTCTCTCTCTCTCTCTCTCTCTCTCTCTCTCTCTCTCTCTCTCTCTTTCTCTTTCTCTTTCTCTTTCTCTCTTTCAGTCTCTCTCTTAGTCTCTTTGTAAGAAAATAGTGGAACGCATCAGGAATGAGGATAAAAAAAAAAATTAATTGAAGTGTGCCATGGTCGGCAACCTCTACGATTGGTCCCATAAAATTAGACTTAATTAAAGGAATTAATGAGATTTTAAACAGCTTTTGGTAATTATGGTAATTCACAAAGAAACTCTCTTTTTGTTTCCCATTTCATTCTTATTCCTTTTTTTTCTCTTTTTTCTTCCTTTTTTGTTCGTCTTCGATCTATCATCTTCTAAGATTTACCTGTAATTTTGACTACAATTTCTTTTTTTTTAACCGTGTACCGTTATTTTTATTTTTATTTTTTTTTTTCATATCTCCGATTACAAAAATGAAGAATGCAGTGTAACTGGTTTTTTCTCTCATTTTCGATCTGTCATCCTCTAAGATTTACATATAATTTTGAGTACAATTTTTTACGGTGTACCATTTCTTTCATATCTTTGATTGCAAGGATAAAGAGAGCAGTGTAACTGGTTTTTTTAATTTCTTTTATTTTTTTTTATTTATTAAGTAGGTCAAAAGCCGATTGAAACTCGATACTTCCTTGTGTATTCATATATATACATACATACGTGTGTGTATATATATATATATATATATATATATATATATATATATATAATATAATATATAAGTACGTACGTACGTAAGTATGTATGTATATATATACACACACACATTTGTACGTGTACATGCATATGTATGCAGAGAACGTAGGTATGGTACGGCAGCGAGACAGGTTGTGCAATTGCAGCTGCAGGGAGAGACATGTACCTACACGTGCAACGTTGATATAGCGAGAAGGTCGTAGGTGGTCCCAGGTGGGTTAGTCGACCAACGGGTTTCCAGTTTGTCGTCCAACGGTTTCGCAGAAGCGAAGATACTCTTCCTGTCGTGAGAGATAAAGTGACGACCATACCGTTTCACATCACAAAATGCTATGATGTTTCCCTTACGAAAACTCGATTATTTTCTAGCTTTATATCAATATTGTTACTTCATTAACAACCTGGTTTCTATCTATCTATCTATCTATCTATCTATTTATCTATTTATCTATCTATCTATCTCTACCTCGCTCTTCATTTCTCTTGTAGTCTATTGATGGAACGTTAGTAGTACCAACCTTGTTTCTCTTCTCTTTTCTTTTGTGAGTTTTCTCTTTTATGTACTCACTCAACCTTCTTGTTCCACGTAAACTCATCGAAAGCAATTTTAGAAAGTCAAATAACCTGGAAATTAATCCAACGCTATTGTCAAAGTCCACATTATGTTATCTCATAATGCCAGTCTTTTGAGTAGGTCAAGACATAAACCAATAGCAACTTTTTATTCCGCAGAAAGAAATACAATACGATCGTTTACTTACTCTTACTCGGTGGCAAAGATTTTTCTTTTTAAATGAAAATGTCATGATATACTAATCATTTCTTTATTATTATTATTTTTCTTTTTCCTTATTATTATTTTTCTTTTAAAAGAAATAGATTCATTATCGTGTTTATTTCGTCGTATCGGTATAAGTTCAGTTTCTTAAACAACTTCGACTACTTATCCTGAAAGGATCTCCAAACTACTCTCTGGATGGAACTAAACAATCTTATTCGTTGCACGCGCAGAACTGTGGGGATATCAAGGGATGTAGGGAATTACGATTTATCTGCGTCCGCCATTGCATTTTCTACTATGATGAAGTAGTACCGAGAACAACGGCATTGGTTGTAACATTGAAGATAGAGAGAGAGAGAGAGCGAGAGAGAGAGAGAGAGAGAGAGAGAGAGAGAGAAATAAAGATAGATAGATAGAGAGAGAGAGAGAGAGAGAGAGAGAGAGAGAGAGAGAGAGAGAGAGAGAGAGAGAGAGAGAGAGAGAGAAGCTTCAAGGGAGTTAGTCCCCAGTATACATTCTTGGTATTTCAGAGGCTTTTGGACAATGTCGTGGTCATGCTATGAAGCAGGAGAAAGATAGATAGATAGAGATAGAGAGGGAGAAAGAGAGAGAGAGGACAACGAGCATAGATCCAAAGGATACGTCGTATAGATCGCAGCTGGACCGTACACTGGCCTCACGGCAAATGCAATTAAGGATTACGCGGGCAGCCGTAATCGTTCGAACAATGCCGGACTTTTACTCCCGATATTATCACGTCTCGGTGCTATTGTACCATTGTATTCTAGGTGATACTAAATCGAAATAGCGAAGAGCTGGTAAAGATAAAAAGAAAGAGAGAGAGAGAGAGAGAGAGGACGAAGATAGGGAATAAAAGAGATAGAGAAAGCTAGGAAAGGTGAGAGGAGTTAATGTAAGACAAAGATACATAGGTATATATAGTTAAAGTCTGTACGTGTGTACCTATTTCGTGTATGTGTCTATGTATCTGTGCTTGTGTCCGTGTCCGTGTATCTGGGTTTGAAAGAGAAGCAACGGTATCTTTGTCCCTTTCTCCACTATTCGTGGAAGCTGCTTGGCTCCAGGGTACTAAGAGAGGGTTGCGTAATTTCTACGAAGTTAGTCCACCGTTGCCAATCTCCCTGATCTATCCGAATCACGTTTGACCGATTGGCAAACACGATAAAGATTCTATGGTTTGACCTGCCTTTTCGGAACAATTCCAAGTTTCTTCCTATATCTGGAAACTTGGATATTTATAATCCATCTTGGATTATCGTATCGTTAATAACATTATTTTCGTGTTCCTTCTTGGTTTATATCATTGAAGTACTCGATTTGTCGGATATCGTTGTTGTTAGCTTTAAGAGATTAATTTGTTACAGCCGAGATTAAAGATAATGAGATGTGTCGGATTTTTTTTTTCTTTTTTTTTTAGTCAACGCGATAAACGAGCCATCGCGAACGAGATGAGATAAATCTGCAATGGCGGATATCTTGTAATTTTATTAGATATGTTATATATATATATTTTTCTCTCTTTATCATCGTCGTTATTATTATTATTGTTGTTATTATTATTATCTGGAAAAGTGAAGCAATTAATAAACTCATTATCAGAATGGAAAACGTCTCGAATCTTTTCTCTTAAAAGATCTTCGAAACGGAAGAGATAAATTTGAAGAAATTGTAATTATTACTTCCATTCGCAATTACGTATCTCACTCCGTTTGTTTTCTCGAAGCGATTCGAAGAGATCTTTCGAAGAACGTGTTTCATCGAAGCGTCTTTCACCGATCGAAACGGAAACGAACGAAAGAAGGAAAGAAAGTATAAGAATGGAAGAAAAAAAAAAAAAAAAGAAACAAAAAAGAAAAAAAAAGAAAAGGACAAA
This sequence comes from Vespula vulgaris, assembly GCF_905475345.1. NCBI lineage: Eukaryota > Metazoa > Arthropoda > Insecta > Hymenoptera > Vespidae > Vespula > Vespula vulgaris. The sequence continues at coordinate 15,597,874 of NC_066586.1, read as the reverse complement.
GTAGATAAATGGAACTATTTCGTGACGATAAACGAAAGGAGATATCGCCGTTTTGAAGTCGGCATTTTTCCTTTGATGGTTCTCCGTGATCTAATTAAGGCTAGACTTTAGCTTTTCTCTTCCGACCCCTTCTCAAACGATAATTAGCGAATTTGTCGAGATTCGAGCGTAAAACGTCCAGTATTCGAGGAGCTAAAGCTGAGTAGAAAGAGAGAGAGAGAGAGGGAAAGCTTGTTGCTTGCGTGACCGCTTTATGAGTCAGCTCTCTATTCTCTCTATTCTCTCTTTCTCTCTCTCTCTCTCTCTTTCCCTCTATTTTACCCTCTTTCACTATCCCCTTTTTCTAACGACGAACATGAGAAAAGAAGGGAGAAGGAAAAAAGAGAAAAAAGAGAGAAAACGTACCCAACCGGAGTTGCGTGTTTTAATATACTTTCCAGTGTTATGTCGTTAACGCTTAATTAGATCGAGTAATACAATTAATTAAACGCGATCGAAAGGGAAACGATGAAATTGTACGTTTCTATCTATCTTTTTTTTTCCTTTTCAAGAAACTTTATAGGGTTGTTCCCTTCTCTCTCTCTCTCATTCTCTCTCAGCTTTAATCGATAAACTGTCCTACCCACGAATCTCTTCAATTTCAATTTGCTCGATTTAACGACCACCTATAATATAATTATTATCAATACGCGAGTCATCGTCGATTCCTCTTCTTCTCTTCTTCCTCTTCCTTCTCCTTCTTCTTCGAAAATACAAGCACTTATTTACTCACTTACTCACTTACATACTTACATACTTACTTACTTATGTGCTTACTTATGAATCTCGTTAATCTATCACGCGATATTAATTACTACGATCGATATATTATCTTCCTTGTCACGAACAATTCCTTTTGCAACGTCACTCTATACTTGTTCTTGTTTTTCTCTTTCTTCTTCTTCAAAGACTGCCAGACTGTTCGAAACCCTTCGATACAACATACCTTCCGAATGCCTTTTATATTTCTAGCATCGAAAGCGTTGGATGATAGTTTTTCGGCTGAAGTCAGGCTTGACGTTAGTTGCTTGGCTGCAACCGACAAGAGGTAGGGGGAGGGGGTGAAGGGTGGAGAGTAAGATGGAGAGAGGAGGAAAGAGGGAAGGGAGTGTTGGTAAAGACGAAAGAGAATGGACGAAGGGGGGCAAATGGGGTAGGTATGGCTAAGGTTAGATGAAAATCGACGTTGCTGTACACTGTGTTTTCGACGCTAAAACTTCGAAGGTTGCCGATGACTGGGCGATAAAGTCCTGCCAAGAGTTGCCTGCGTAGACTCGAAATTAACGATCGACTTGCTTCTACCTTCACCTTTCCCCTCCCTTCGCACCCAACGAATAGAAAAGACTATTTTACTTTCTTTGACTGCTATCGGTATCTTTCTATCTCTATCTCTAACTCTCTTTCTCTCTTTCTCTCTTTCCCTTTTTCTCTGTGTGCGTCTTCGACTATCACGTATTGTCGAAGACGAAACGATGCGCAGGGTGATTCGAATTCTCAAGTAGAAGTACCGATAGAGAACTAGGAGAAAAGTTATAGTACAGTTTCCTTCTCTCTCTCTCTCTCTCTCTCTCTCTGTCTCTGTCTCTTTTGCTTACTCTCTCTCTCTCTCTCTCTTATGGTCTAGCGTTCGTCGAGCTTTTCGTCCTTAAGAAGTCCTCGTGAGATTACGAGACCGAGTCCCGAGGAGCTGGTTCTTACATTTAAGGAGAACTTTCTTCTTGTCTCTTATCTGACTCGTTGCTCGTTCTCCACCCCCTCCACATTCTCCTTCTCTTCCTTCTTCTCCTCTTCCGTTGTCCTCCCTTTTTCCTCCCACCTCCTCTCTCCAAAAAACCCATAAGAACGTTTCACCTCTCTGTTCGTCCTAGCTAGGGCTTTACTATTACCAGATCGTGGTCTAGCTACCAGGGAAAACTTTTTAACTTCGAACGAACTTCCATCTCTCTCTCTCTCTCTCTTTTTTATCTTCTCTCTTTCTTTTCCCTTTTTTTCATTAGGAATTAATAAAAGCTGAGAGAAGTGTGGTTAGGAAGTGCACAGGTGGAACGTATCACTCTCTTCTGAACTGTTTTACGTTTATCAGAAAAAAGAGAGAGAAAGAGTGAGAGAGTGAGAGAGTGAGACAGGGGAGATGATACTCGTTGAATTCTGTTTTTTTCTTTTTTTTTTTTTGTATATTTTCATTTTCAATCTTCTCCTTTTTCTTTTTTTTTTCATTTTTTCGTCCTTTCACTTTTTTTTTTAATCTTTTTATTTCATTTCATTTTATTTCATTTCTTTTTATTTTATTTTTTATTCGAAGCTCCGTCGAATCGTCGAAACTTCGCGTCTACTTTAACGACACACCTTGTTATTCGCGGCAATTAACGGAACATCGCGAATAATTCCAAAGTGTTTCGAAGTATCTTACGAATTTTTTGTTAACGAAGTGTACGATATTATTATATCATGTCTAGAATCTGATAGGAATCTTCAAGAGCGTATTGAACTCGATTGAAATATCTATATACTTACGTACACGCTCACACGCACTATTAACATCGAGTTTAACTGTTTTTATCCTTTTTCTTTTTTTTTCTTTTTTTCTCTCTCTCTCTCTCTCTCTTCTTTTTTACACATCTTTGTGAACAAGCAAAGACGTCGAGTCACCTCCGAGAGAGAACGCGTGCATCCGGTGTTGCACGGTAATTTTCGATAAAACGAGATTGCAAAACGCGTATCCTATTACGGAGTTCAATTACGGGCGGTGTAGTCTTGTCCCAAAAATTCGACCGGTTTGACTCGTCGTTTCTACCTTGCCTTCTAACGGTATATACTGCTCCTATCGTTCTCTCTCTCTCTCTCTCTCTCTTTCATTATAGATCCAGTATGTATACGCGTATCCTTTTCTTCCTTTTGGATTCGTTGCAGGTGCAGTTGCTTCCGCGAGCATATATAGCATTGTTTATTGGTCCTTTTTCTTTATCTCTTATTTTCTTCGATTGCTATTGGAGAATATAGAGTGGAGAATATATATATTATATTATATATATATATATATATATAATTATAGTTAAGTAAAGGATTTTTAACATTTGTAATTTGATGTTTAAATGTTATTTGATACTATATAATGAGAGTATTTCAAGGTATACTTAAAAGTGTAATCGTTCATAGTTCGTAACATAAAAACGTATCACTTTCAGATATTACTTTTATTTTTTTCACTTTTCACGTTGATCTTTACGTGTCGGTTACAATTATTTTTTTTGTTTGCTTTTTTTCTTTTTTCTTCTTCTTCTTTTTTTTTTTAATATAACGAACGTTCGATCAAATGCAATTCAACAATCTATAGCAATTCTCTATAGTGAAATTTTCGTTTATATAATCGACAAGTCGCGATCCCTTTTCATTATCCTTTTCACATGCCGGAAATTGCTTACAATCTGTTTTACCATTTGCTCGTCATGCAATCGTCGATTTCATTAACACGTAGAATATATTTTCTTCCAGTTTGCCATACGAGCGGCTTTAAACGAGCCAAGAGAGAAAGACAGTTTCGATGTTCTATTGACGCGTTGGGATTTCGCTTTTGAAATTTCGCTTTAATTAGAACTTAAACCGTATCGAAAAGCGATGACGAGTAAAGCTTCAATCCATGGAATAGTTTGTGTTTCTGTTTGTCTGTTTTCTTCTTTTTTACTTACTTTTTCTTTTGTTAATGACATTAATAATTGTCAATGAAAAATTTGCCATTGTGATCGAGAGGTTTCGTTTAAACGGAAACACTCGACTACATAGTTTTTTTTTTTTTTCATTTATATTTATTACAAAAATAAGAACAAATTGATCGATAGGTATCGTTCGTTAGATTACATTGAATATTTTCGCGAAGACATTTTTTGTAAAAAAAAAAAAAAAAAGTCATTCGAAGATTTAAATTTGTGAGATATAAAACGTATATAGGACGATGGTGGTTTAACGATGCAATTAAGGATCACTTTTAGTGCTTTCCCTTTACCGATCGTTACTAGTTCACCGTCCTCTTTTATCGTTTTCTCTTTTTAATGGTAACGGTTAAGGCGGTAAATTATTGAAGGAGAGGGAGGATGGAAGATTTACTTGAGGAAGAAGATTCTGGTTATCGGTACAATCTTAGTCGATGGGGTCAGGAGGTCATGTCCACGAGACCCACATCTCTTTTTCTCTCTCTCTTTCTCTCTATCTCTCTCTCTCTCTATATATATATATATATCTTTCTTTTTTATTTTATTAGTCTATCCATATTCTTCTCTCTTTTTATGGTGTACGAGGTCAACTTATCAGATACATAAATCAACGTTCGATAAAGATTCAGAGTCTGCCGGCTAATAATTTATTAACGTGTTTAAGAGATCACGAAGATACATGTTTCTTATCAAATCTAATATTTTTCCTCGTATATAAAATATATGTATATATGTATTTATATGTGTGTGTGTGTGTGTGTGTGTGTGTGTGTGTAATGTATATACATATCTATCGATCTGAACGAAGTCATTTCGTCCCGTTTTCTTTCTTTTCCTATAACTTTCATCTTTTATCTCTTTCTCTCCCTTTTTGATACTTTGTAAATGACAAATTTATACCTATTTATTTAATATCTATATCTATATTTATATATATATATATATTTATATATATATATGTATGTATGTATGTATGTATAAGGATGAGTCAATAATTATTACCATCTTATTATTGGTTAGTTTTGGTTTTATGGAAAAAAATACTCGGGACAAAGTTATGTTATTTCAGAGTCTAAATAGGAAGAAAATATTGTCTCGACGTCATCGTTATTTTTTTTGTTTTTTACAAGATTTCAAGCATCGTTTTTTTTTTGTTTTTGTTTGAAACCCTATGATTTTTTTATTCCGTGAATTGAATCCACGTGTCATTCTGTATAGAAAGGTATTAAAGCGCAATGTCAAAAAACGATCAGTTCGCGAGGTATATCGAAAAAAATGTTTGCTGATTCATGCAACTGTAAGAAGCCATATCTCTATTTTTTCTTTCCTTTTCCTTTTTTTGATTGAAGTAAGAAAAAAAGTATAAAAGGGAAAAAATGGATGGTTCAAGGTGAACTGCTTATTCACGCGATTATATTTTTTTCACAAATACATGCACGGGTATTATTATTATTATTATTATTATTATTATTATTATTATTATCATCGTTATTACATATATTTATATTATTTTATATATATATATACATATATATATATATATATTTACTTATTATTTTTTCATGTATATAAATCGATCGAGTTGTAATAGAAATTGATTATAGAAAAATATTCTCTAACCGTGTAAAATCGGATTAATGAGAAAAATACAGTGAATATATTGAAGAATATATTCATATATTCTTCTTTCTTCGGCGTCGTCTCTTTCACGCTCATCTTGTTTCGACTACATAAATGCATGCGTGGAAAGGAAGGTACGATAAGACGGTGCAAACGACCCGTGGAAAGTTTCCTCTCGCTTCGACAAAGACCGGCCTCTCGACGATGTTTTTCCATCGAGTTTTTACGTGTTACGTACTTATACACCTTCCTATAGAAGCACACGTATTCGATCGTCTAGATATACGGGGTGTTCGATTTTAATCGAATTGATATCCTCGATTATCTCGAAAAAAGTTCCAAAAGTTTTTACGATAAGGACGTGGAAAATTTTCACGATTTTGTTTCGTTTCCTAGTCTCTTTTTTTCACGTCGAAGAAAGAAAAGTGATCGAATTAAAAGTGGATCGTTTAAAAGGATACACCCCGTATACGTCGATACATATAAACTCAGTCACGTTTCTCGGGGATGCTGAAGTTTACGAGTAGAAACGATTTTATCTCGGGAAGAAGAATTTAAAAACTTGAATATCGAGATAAATCGAAGACGTATCGAGTGGCTTCTATTCTTTTCTCGGCCATCTTTATTTCGTTAGCGATTTTTGAGTCGAAGTAGTATTGTAAGATCGACGAAAAAAAATAAAAGAGGGAAGAGAAAAATTATTAAGAGAACAAAAAAGAAGATGAAAAAGATGAGGAGGAGGAGAAGTAGGAAGAAAAAAGAAAGAGAAATAGAAACATCGGGATAATGTAGAGGGGAGAAACGCGAGAGATCGAAGAAACGCACGGGGAATTAATTTCGTGCCGATACACTTCGAGGTTTGAGGTTTCGAATCTTTCAAGTTCGAGCGTTGCTTACCGAAGGCAAATACACGAAATTTGAAATTCAGATCGGTCGATGGCGCTCCCAGATATTCCCGGCGATAAATTCGCCGATATCGAGAGAGGAACAAAACGATAGCGGGAGAGAAGAGATAGAGATAGAGTGAGCGAGAGAGAGAGAGAGAAGGAGAGGGAGAGGGAGAGGGAGAGGGAGAGGGAGAGGGAGAGAGAGAGAGAGAGAGAGAGGTGATATGGAAAGTTAGAATGTATAGGTAGATATATATGTGCGTATGTGAAAGAGAAAGAGACAGACAGATAACGATACATAGAGTCTCCTACATATGTCGAATGCCATTTACACGAGCTCACGTGCGATATGGCTGGTGGTTTGTATAGCCGAGGCAACGCGTACACAAAATTCATGCATCGTATACCGTTAGTCGACATTCATTGGCTTCTTCTTCATCTCCGTTTTCTAACCGTGTTCTCCTTCGTGATCTCTCTCTCTCTCTCCCCCTTTCCCACCCCCTCAGTTTCTCTTCTTCCTTTCTCCATCTTTTTCCTTCACCAGTCGAAGACCAGTCGTCGTGCAATAAGAGAAGTCACGTTTCTTTTTCTTCTCTTTTTCCTTTCTCTCTCTCTCTTTCTCTCTTTCTCTCTTTCTCTCTCTCTCTGTCTTACACGTTGATTCGCTCGATGGCAACACGTCCATTTTCTTCTTGCATCGTCGGTAGTTAAGTCACTCCAGTCAGTTATGTGGAGTATAACGGAATCCAGCACCCAAGCTAAATTTAACACAAGCGAGAGGGAGTGAGATAGCGATATCGATCGATGCGAAAGACGAAACGTACTTACGTACATATAAGAATTCCTTGTGTCACCGAGGAGACGACATCGTGGATATAGCTTTGTCACCATCAGGAATCAGATGATGCCCTTGTGTCCATAACGGTGGAGAAACATCAGAGATGGATGTTTCTTTCTCTTTTATTTTTAGCTTTCTTTTTTCTTCCTTTCTTTTTCCTTGTTTTTTATTTGGTTTTTCATTCACTTCTTCTCTCTCTGTCCTTCTCTCTCGTTTTTCGTAATAATTTCGTCGCACGTCATCGTCCTCGCCATTTTTTTTCTTTTATTATTATTATTTTTTTTTTCTTTATCTCGAATCTTTCTATTCTCTATACTTGCAATTTCTTCTTTAACGTAATCGCAAATTTTATCTAAACGACAAGCCATACTTCTCTCTTTTTTTTATTTCCTGCTTTTTTTTCGTTTTTATTATTTTTCTTTTTTTCACCGAGTGTGTCGAGTTTCGGTACTTCGATAATTACTCGTTAACTCGTTGGCTAGTTAATTGAGAGTGGATCACTCTCAACGGGTTTCAATCGTGAACAACTTGTTTTGTTGGTTTTCGACTAATATTGTTTTTCTTTTTCCTCCTTTTTTTTTTAACACCTCCCGTGCAATTTTTTTCTGTTCTTTTTTTTCGTTCCTCTATTTTTTTGTCTTCTTTTTGTTCCGGTTTTCTTTTGTATTTGTTTTTATTTTATTACGCAAATGCTTAATACATTTTATCAGATATTTCGTTATCTCTGTTGTCGAGATCAAAGAAGAATTTTTCATCTTCGAAAGTTACAGGGATTGTCGTTCCTTTGCAGAAATCCATGGGAACAGAAGCAAACTCGATATCGAGCGTAGGCGTGCTTATGCGTGTGTGTATGTGTGTGTAAGAAAGAAAGAAAGAAAGAGAGAGAGACAGAAGTAATGTTACGAAATACGCACGACTTTAGCAATCGAGATTGGAACGCGGTATCAAGGAAGAGAGCGACTTAAAGAAAAAAGAAAAAAAAAAGAAAAGAATGAGGACGAGAGGATTGAGGTACCAAGGACGTATAGTCCTTTATATGAAAGAACAGGTTCTCAAAGAAGGATGCTGACAATAACGATGATGATGTCAATGATGGCGATGATGGTAGTGGTAGTGTTGATGGCGGTGGTGGTGTTGATGGTGATGGTAGTTGGTATAGTTGGTGGTGGTTGTGGTGGCAGCGTTGGCGGCTTGAAAATCCGCGGTTCGTGCACGTGGCTCAAGTGTTACGAGTGTTGCGTAAAGTTCTTCATCTCTTTCATCGAGATACGTATTGGAGCCCGTTAACATACCAACTACGACCTCGTTGCGAAGCAAGTCTGAAACGTTGGAAGTCGGCGGCGGCGACGACGACGACGACGACGAGGAGGAGGATGTTGGCGAGGTTCTCGATTTTCCGGCGTTCGTTCACCTTTCGACTGCACCTTTCTCTTCCTTCTCTATTTATTTCTTCTCCTTTTCCTTCTTTTTTCATTTCCTTTTTCTTTTATTTCGTCGTTAGGTTGGTAGTTCGATTCTACTTAGCATTGAAATTGAATGTTACGTAATGATCGTAATTTAGGTAATGATAAAATTGTAAAGTGCAAGATTTTTTAATTAATATTACATATAAATAATATATATATATGTATGTATATATTATTTATAGTTATATTATATGGTATAAAATATTAAAGTAAATTAGTTATATGTAAATTAGTATATACATATATATATATTTATTATTTGTGTATATTACTTATTATAGTATATATATAAATAGTATTAATTAAAATGGAACAGTTATAGCTAATAAATTATATACATGTAATTATATATAGTTATATATATATATATATAATTATTTCACTTATTTTATTATTTCATACTGTATAATATAAAATTAGCTGGAATAATTTCGAAAAGAATTGAAATCGATTATTAAAATCACTTAAAAAGATTCGATCCATCTCGTGTTATTACGTAATGAAAAATATTACTCGATTTGAATGAATTTCAATTGAAAAAAAGTACTTGTCTCAAGCGTTTTCCCGATAGTCGAAGAGTTTAGTATCGGTATTCGATGATTAGGTAGTTCACCTTCGGAATTATTTTCTCGCGAAGGATCTCGTCAGAACCGCGAGGGAATGCATTTCTCTGGGCGGGGCGCGAATTCCCGGAACTTTACACTCGCGACACGCTACTACTCGTAAAATCTTGATGTTGAATCGTACGGAGATTCTAAACGCATCGTAACCAAACAGTCCGTAACGATCGTTCCGCGTGAAAGGATTTCCGCGAGTGGACCTTCGCGTTTAACCGTGACGAAAGCACGTTTTCTTACGTTCGCCAATTTTCGGATATTACTTTTTTTCCTTTCATTTCTTTCCGACCTTTTACATTATACCGCGTGTTCAGAAAAGTACATTCTTACGTATTGTTATTAGTTATAATAATATCGATAGAATTTCTTATTTTTAAATTCGTCGACATTTTTAAATGGAAACCATATATGTTTTAATCGACGAGATTTGAGAATCTAATTAATTGACAACAAAGATTTGTTTTTTTTTTTTTCTTTTTTACAAATATTATTCTTGCATGTACATATGTGTGTGTGTGTGTTTATGGATGTAAAGTTTGTCACGAATGTTTCTTCTTTCCTATGTATTTTTATTTTTGATTTGTAAATTGTACATTGTCATGGTTGAAACGAACGATTTTCATTGCCAATGGAATTCCTATGTTTTCGTATATTATGTTTCCATTGCAAACTGGTATTTCCGTACGGAGATATGAACGTCTCCATTCGGAAAATAAAACTTTGTGATTCCTACTCGGATGACATATACCGTCGGCAATCAATAAAAAGATGGAATTTCTTTTTCTAGTGTGTGCGTGATGTGTTAATCTCTGTGTGTGTTTCTGCGTGTAAAATATAAATATACTTAAATATCACACACTTTTTAGTTTTCAAACACATTTTTATACAGTAATATATAAATATATAAAATAGATATTTCACAATAGGAATATAATAATTAAATTTAATCACGTATAAATATACCGGGGTAATTAAAAAGTTTTAATATTTTAATATTTCTTTTATATTCATATATTTTATTATTCCTCAAAGTAGATAAATATTACATATAATGAAAAGTTTATTATAAATTTTTAGAATTAAATATATATATATATATATATATATATATAGAAACTTGGAAGATGAAATTGCAGAGTAGGTCGAAGAGGCAGGGTTTACCGAATCGAACCTTGCAACGTTTAGGAGGACTCAAATTGTAGCTATGAACGGTAGAAGCAAACTCGAAGCGAACGATGGCTTCTCTTAGTGCCAAAATCAAATGAAATTTCAGCAATTTCAATTGAGCTTGTTCGCCGTTGTATCCTCATATGTACGTATATAGGGTATATAGCTATCGTGTAAGGATGATAAGCACTGGTATTTCCCATTGGACTTTACCTCCTTAGTAAATTGACAAACTTTATCAGAGAAAGAGAGAAAATGAGAGACAGAGAGAGAAACACACACAGAGAGAGAGAGAGAGAGAGAGAGAGAGAAAGAGAAGTGAGCACAGACAGGCAGGGAGACCGTTACTTTGAAACGTGGTTCAAGTTCTGAAGAATTTCTTACGACGTACTTCCTCCTTTATCGCCAAGAACGTGAGAATCGTTTTTGGATCAAACGTGATTTCCAGATCTACCGGGCGTTCAAAAAGAATTTTTATCTATCGTTCTTTTCTATCGTTTAAAATATTGCCACGTTTCAACTATTTCAGCGTTAACGCGTTCCTTCTCTTTCTTTTGAAAAGTACGATAAGTATATATAATTTATTAATTATAACTATATATAATAAATATTAAGCAATTTAATACAATAAGTAGGTTGCTATACAAAATTCGTGAGTTTTTTCTTTTTATTCTTTTATTTTTTTTTTTTTTTTAAATAACGAAAGAGAAAAATTGGATCGTTTCATTCTCTCGATTATCGTTTCTATTAACTGCGTATCACAGATTGTGATACTTTCAGGAAACAGCCAGGCAATTTTTCTAAAGCAAAACTTTAATTAGGTGTAAATGACGTAGATAATTTTTCTTTATCATTTTTTTAATGCCAGTCATTCCTTTTCTATCAGCACGTACGATGCTTTTGTGTATGTAGTCGTGAACTCAACTATCGGATTTCGAACGCGAATCGATTATTCTTTTTTTCTTTTCTTTCTTTTCTTTACTTGCTGTTTTTTTTTCCTTTTCCTTTCTTTTCCATAGTTTAGTAATTATTTTGCATTCGAGTGCTTAGGGGTGTTTCTATTATTACACGGTTGAACCGTTTTCATACACGTTTGGTAAATTCAATTGTCGGTTAAGTTGGTAGTTCCTATATCGTAGAACTTTGTCGATGCGGTTGGGATGTATCGATCCATTCCTAATGATTGAATTAAACTCGGTTTGCGAATGTTATCCATTAACTCGTTTTACTCTTTCCATCGATCTCGAAGGATCGAGTACTTTGTTTCCTTTAAAATGCGATCGCGTGAAAATAATCTGAAGAATTTGGAATTATTAAAAAAAAAATCTATAGAAAACGATATTTGTTTATTATTAATTCTTAAATATCAAATAAATATAATATATATTTTAAAATCGAATTAAAGGAACGTAACGTGATAAATGATAAGTCATAGTTCTCTTCGAGAATTAATTTCATTCTTTCGCTCGGTTGATTTAAAGCTTGTCAAATATATTACATACATAGGTGTATATCGTATGGTATGCTGTTCAGAAGATAATTCGTGAGGCTCGTTGCTTTAAAGTAATTATGCACACTGTGCCGCGTAACGTGTACTTCAATTTACGTCTCTCTGATCGCTGAAGCAGATTTGCTGTGTATGCTGTAATCGATTCCATGGACGACGACAGAATCTATGGCATTAAATTAAATTTGGTTTACCCTCTAGTTACATGTATATATATATGTATAAATAGTTACAAATATATAAGTATATATATACTATTTATTAATTATAATAATTATATATATGTAATTGTTTATTATTCCAACTTGTAATGTTTCTCTCTTCAAAACTGCTGGATCGAACTATTAAAATAATTCGTCATTAATTATTAAAAAAACATAAATGTCAGAGTTTCTGGTTATTTGTACACTGCGCGTATTTCCATTGTTTGTAATTAAAAAAAAAAAAATAATAATAATAAATAACACCCGTTTCTCTTCGAAAAATGTCGGAAGATTATAAGTTAAATCGTGAAAAAAGAAAAAGAAAGGAACTTCTTCCGAGATTATCGAAAATAATCGAATGTAAAAATTGTCGATAATGGTTTAAAAAAAAGAAATCGAACGTCGAAGTGTTTAAAATTAATTGTTAATCGCACAGGTTGTACGATCGACAGCTGTTGAGTGGCATCGATTAATCTGTTATGATTTACGCACTGCGACTACTCGCAATTCCCCATACGGTGTCCTTTGATCGACGACGAAGGAAATTCACAGGCGGCCGATGATAAATGTCTCTGACAATCAGCGTATCCTTCCTTACCGTTGACAGACACGTAGTAGACACGTCTTTCTTATTGCTGAATCGAACTGGAAGAAGGACTGGTAACAGCAGTGTTAGACACAACGCTGGTATTTTTGGGTGTAAATTGTCTCGTTCTCGTTGCTAAGTGTAAAAGCCTTCTTCAAAGAGAGCTGGAGCGTACACAAAGAGAACAGAAAGAGCAAGAGACAAAGAGCGAATGTGGATTTGCGCGTGTATATATACGTACACGTATGTGTGTGTGTGAGAGAGAGAGAGAGATATGATAGCGCGCGTAATACTAAAGATGCTCCGCAGGCGACGTTGTCTTGTTATTCAGCCGGCTAAGACAAAACGGCAATGGTGAGAGGTTGAGTGGGTGGGTTGATGGGGTGCGGCTAAGGGTGGCGAGAAGGGATGAGGAACTTGGATCGGAGAGAAAAGAGGTGAGGGGTGAGGGACTGTCGAGTATTAGAAAGACAAGGACGAAGTTAGCATTCTCAAAGCAGGAGAAATGTGCCTGAGGCTGTTTCACCTTGGTGTCTCGGCTTTGCTCGAATTTAACCGAAGACCGAACTCCTCGACCGGTTTCTCTAGGCATCAACATCGTCGTCTTTCGGTTTAGTACTCACGATCTTCTACTCCTCTTCCTCTTCCTCCTCCTCCTCTTCCTTCTTATTTCACTGTAACACGAACGAGAAGAAGGAGTAGGAGGAAGTCGTAGAAGAGCAACCGGCCGCTCGACTTACCTACTGCCCACAACCGACGTGGCTCTTCCGCCTCTAAACATTGTTTCCGCTTACTTGACGAGGCGTTTAAGTTTCAGACTGTTTACGACTCGGAACTCGGTGAAACCGTCGATTTTCCGAGGGAAATTACCGGCTCTTGGAAAGCCTCTTGCCTGCTTCCTTCCTTCCTTCCTTCCTTCCTTCCTTCCTTCCTTGCTTAGTTGCTTGCTTGCTTGCTCACTCGCTCGCTTGCTCGCAGGCTTGCTTAGTTGCTTGCTTGCTTGCTTGCTTGCTTGCTTGTTTGAGATATTCACTCGTTCTCTTTCTATTCGTTCTTGCTATTCGTTCTCTCTTTCTTTCTCTTTCTCTTTTTCTTTCTTTCTTTCTATCTCTATCTGTCTCACTCAGTCACTCATTTACTCATTCTAAATTTCTCATTTGCTTCGTTCCAAAGTTCTGTGGATTTCTTAAGTCGACGATGTCTCTTGAATGGTGTCACCGATAATCACATTTTTTAATCCCTTCGTACACACTAGTTCGTTCATGTTCATACAATGTTTTTGCATTCATTTATTTAGGTATTTTATTTAATTGTTATGTCGACGACTGTATATATATACATATAGATATATTTAATAGATTTTATTCCAGAGCTTAATTATTGAATCGTAATATTGAAACGAATCTCTTCGAGAACAAATTATATAGTTATATATTTGAAATATAGGTTTTAATCTGCCTTTTTTCCTAGCCTCCCTCTCTGCTAGCACGTAGACAAACCAGGGGGTAGGTTCAATTAGGTCGTTCTTCGAAATTCATTTTTCTTTCTTTCTTTCTTTTTTTCTTTCTTTCTTTACCCTCGAACGAACGTCAGAAATTGTCGGAGCATGAAATTGAAAAAATGTCTTTTCCTTTCTGATTTCAGAACATCCTAGACAAGTTCAATCCAGGAGCAAGGCAGCTGATCAATGCTGGGAAGGCATACCTGAAGGCACTTCACGGTAAGAGAATTAAATCGAGCGTAGTATACAGAAAAGAGAAAGAGGTAAAGGGTGAGTAGGATGAGGAGGAGAGTGGGAGGGGTAGGAGTAGTAGTAGAAGAAGAAGAAGAAGAGGAAGGAAAAGAAGAAGACAAATGAGGGCTGATGGGTGACGAGTTAAAAAGACAATAAGGAGATCGGTATAGTATAATGGGTAAAAGAGAAAAAGAAAAAGAAGATAAGTGGAAGAAGTGGGAGGAATTTTATGTCGTCTCTTGGGTCCTCTTTCGAGGATCGAATTGCCGGTTCGTCAGAATTGCACACGAGAGAGGGGGGAGGGAGGGGATACGCGTGTTGTTTTTTATTTTCTACTACTTTCCTATTTCTCGAGTCAGTCTCGAGAGAAAGAAGAAAATCGATCGATACCTCTTTCCCTCTCGTATTTTCCTTTTTCATTGGATAAACAAACGTGTCTGATATATATATATATATATATATATATATATATATATATGCATGCATGTATGTATGTACGTACGTACGTACGTAGGTACGTAGGTACGTAGGTATGTATGTATTTATGTATGTATGTACGTACGTATGTATATATACATATAGATCGTATATGTAGTATAGTTTCCTAGGTAGCTAGGTTAGCTAGATAACTGAGAAGAATGGATAGTTCAACGTATACTAGTTCACTTCGGTTATATAGCTATATATACTACATACGGAGTGATCGGAGTGACTCTTCTCAAGTGACTCTTATGCTCTTTCCACCGTTATTGGTCGGTTTCTCTCGAGCAATTCAATCGAGAAAGCTATCCTTTCTCTATCCTCTAGAGTTATCTTTGTTTCGTTCACAATGTATTATCTTGGAAGGTATCAACCTAACGCCTTCTCTCTCTCATTCTACTTCTTTCTTTTTTTCTTTCTTTCTTTCTTTCTTTCTTTCTCTCTCATCCTAGTTTTTGTGATATAATACTTGATATAAAACGATCACGAATTATGATTCCGGTCTTAATTATATCGATTAAAAATATTTTATCTTATTATTCTACGATAATAATATTGATCGTAGAAATAGAATAAACGTATGATAATGATTAACTATGATATGATATTTGATTAAATTTCTCTATGAAATATTCATGTCGTGATTTTTCGATTCTATACGAAACGAAAATATAATCGAAAGCGAAACGATCTTTAATACAAAACGAATTACGATTTCACGGGTAAGATTGAAAAATTGTATTGAATATATTTGCATATAATCGGGGAAGAACTTTAATATCTTGACAAATAATACAAAATGAATAAATTGAATAACAAACTTATAATTTAACTTCAATGCGTTTACAGAGAGGAAAAGAAAAAGAAAAAGAAAAAGAAAAAAAAGATTCTGACCTGATCAATCATTTGAATCAACGTCGTCGACGAGTTTTTCTTTTTTCACTTTTCTTTGAAATAAAACAATTTCCCTTACAAAATTTATGGTTTATTACGTACGATAACGATTGGGTAGGGTGTTACGGTATCGTACATAGTTACGAAACATCATGGGAGAAACAATGTAGAGAATGTATAGAAACGGAAAGAGAGAGAGAGAGAGAGAGAGACAGAGAGAGAGAGAGCAAGAGAAAGGGAGTGCTAGAATGCAGTCGGCGAATCCGAGCCAGCTGGAAAGCTCCGACGTAAGCGGAGCTTAAATCTGGCTTTGTCACGGTGCAAGCGCACGTAGTATTCCGTGTCCATGGAAGCGAGATACGATTCCACTATGGTGTTTCTTCGTTCGCGCGTTTGTGTGTGTGTACGTGTATGTTGAGATGTTTGTATGTGTATGTGTGTGTTGTGTGTATGTTCGTAGCTCTATGGTGGTGGATACGAGGGTAGAGAACGATATTTATGGGGTTTGCGATCCAGTATAGAGAAAAGAGGTATATGTAGAGAGAGAGAGAGAGAGAGAGAGAGAGAGAGAGAGAGAGAGAGAGAGAGAGAGAGAGAGAGAGAGACAGAGAGACAGAGAGAGAGAAAGAGATGGGGGATAGGGTGAGATTGGGAAGAAGGGAGACGAATGAGTTTGTGAGAAAGGTAGAAAGAGATAGATGGATAGATAGATAGATAGGGGGTGAATGAGAGATAGACGAAGACGAAACGAACGAGGGTAACAGAAACAAAGAAATTTCCTCGAATTTGGTGTTATAGTAAATAATATCGATGTTGGTTGCTCAGTATCTATTTGTTTATCTATCTATATAAATAAGTACTTACTTACTTACTTACTTACTTACTTACTTACTTACTTACTTACGTGTTTTGATATATATATTTACGGAATTAATTTAATCGGATAAAATTCATAAAAATGGACGATCGTATCTTATGCTTCTCATGTATTTTTTTCGCTCGATTTTTTTCTCTTTCGTTTGGATTTTCATCTTTATTATTTTATTATTTCTTCTTCTTCTTCTTCTTCTTCTTCCTGCGAGCAAATTTACAAACAAATTTTCTTCTTCTTTTGTTCACTAGTCGTAAAACATTCGAAACGTGAGATAAGTATGATACATACGTATACATATATGTATCTAGGTACTCGTAAAGTAGCTTTGTTATATCTTTCTCTCGTTTGTTCTATCTCCCTCTCCCTCTCTCTTTCCTTCTCTCTGTCTCTCTCGTTCTTCATTATAGCTTATCCTACGTAGACACTCGAACGTTCCACAAAATCTTGCGCCTCGGCACACCTTTGCAAGTCCTTCGCAAACGTAGACTGTCTCGAACAAAAAAGACCCTCTCTCTCTTCTCTTCTCTCTGTCTTTCTCTTTTCTCTCCCACACTATTATCTACTTACTACCACATCATCAATGCTTTTGTCTTATTCTCATAAAAGCTTTCGAGAGGCACTCATCGAGGTAATCCTTTATTTGTTTTGCACTTTCCCTTCTATTCGAGTACGTCAAAAATTAATTCCTAATCGAGTTAGCTCTTTTACCCTCTCTCTCTCTCTCTCTCTTTCTCTTTTCTTTTTTTTTCTTTTTTTGTCTTCAGTGGTCGAAGCTACAGAGAACCCTGGTAAAGGAGGAACTCGTTAAGAAAGTTACATCCCCCTCTTTGTACTCTTCGGGAAAACTCTTCGCCGAGTTTTTCAGCATTCTCGCATTTAATCGCGGTCGAGCTTCGAGATAAAAACTTCGTAATTCCAAGAAGTGCGTAGGCGCGAGAGAAAGAGAGAGAAAGAGAGAACATCGTTGGCCGTCTTAACGTGCCCAACACCGACTAGGAAATTATCGCAATTTTATTTGTCTGTCTGCTTATACCTTCCTCATCTTCTTCCTTCTCCTCCTCTTTTTCCTCCTCCTCCTCCTCCTTTTTCCCCTTTCTTCGTCTTCTTCTTCTTTTTCAAACTTTCGCAAAACACGATGCTGTCCGCGGAATACAAACTTTCTTTCGTAAAAGGATCGCAAAGGGAAGTTTTTGAAGGCCGACATAGCCGAACAACGTGCGAACCAACTTGAAATAGAAAATATTTGTATATTTGTGAAAACTGAAAGAACGTTAATATCTCGATTAGTTTTCTTTTCTTTTCTTTTCTTTTCTTTTCTTTTTTTTTTTACAATCGTACGAATCTTTTATGAATCAATTATCAAGTTTTGTGAAATTATTGTAATTTTCACGAAGACGAAGGTCGTTATTTCTTTTTTCTTTTCTTTGGATTTCTTTGAAGAATCTTGGACATTTCTTTTAATGGAATTTAATTTTGTAAAGATCGCAAAAGCAAGTTATCATATTCGAGTTGTTTTTAACGACGTTTGATTTCGACGGATAATATAAAATGTTTTTTAAAAAAAATGGATATTTATTTGAGTGTGATACTTCAAAAAAAAAAGATATATATATATCTTTTTATATATTATTTTTATAATTATATATATATATTAATTTCTTTATATATATATATATATATATATATATATATATATATAAAGAAGAGGAAATAGGAATTTATATATCGCAGGATTTAAGACTTTTAAATCGATCCTCTTTTCTCGCACAACACAAAAACTTGAACGCCTCCGGGATTTATTTTCCAAAGGAAAAGGGGAAGTGCAACTTCGTTATCGAAGTTAAATGCGTAAAATTTGCATTATTCAAGAGAGAAGTATGAAGAAGGGGTAGCAGTAATAGTAGTAGTAGTAGCAGTAACAGTAATAGTAGTAGTAGTAGTAGTATTAGTAGTAGTAGTATTAGTAGTAGTAATAGTAGTAGTAGTAGTAGTAGTAGTAGTAGGAGGAGGAGGAGGAGGAGGAGGAGGAGGATGTTAGAAATATTCAAAGAAATTCGTAGGTGTAACGTTCAGCGTGCGTGGCGAAAAGCGTATTTTAAAAATAGCCAGACGGGATTAAATATGCGAGTCGCCTTGATCAGAGAACCGTGATGGTGGTCAATGTCGTATATTCAATGAGGCTATTGAGTCCTCGAGAATGTAATATCAAAGTTACGTGGTCATGGTTCTTCCTTTTGTTAGTTTACGTTTGTAACGAGTTAATTCTTCACGGTTTACGTATTTCCAATTAAAATTCTCACGGGAAATGTGAGACGAGGCGATGGGGAGTGTGTGTATGAGAAAGAGAGAGAGATATGATGTGCGATGGAAGAGAATTGGTTAAATTAATCATCGAATTTGCACTTTTGACCTTTTCCCTGTTGACCGGTAATTATCTTTCCAGATTTCTACGGGGGGTTTAATAAGAGGTACGAAGGTTAGATAGAGGAAATTTTAAGGGAAATTCCATGAGGATATTCACCGAGGACGGAGAATTATGATTTATTAGTATGATATATTCTAGGGAAACTTTGTTCCAAGGGCGAAGGGTGGAAAGTGCCGGTCTAATGGAAGAGTCCCGAACGAACGTTAACAGCCATGGTACCTACGTATCCTCCTTCCGACCAGTAGTTTCTTCTTTTAATATTAAGATCTCTCTTAAGGTGAGGAACGTCACTTTGGCGTAACGTCGAGTCATAATGTTGTCTTCCACTTTTCAAGAAGTAAAGAGAGAGAAAAAGAGAGAGAGGGAGAGGGAGAGAGCGGTTCCTCGTTAAATTATGCAAATGCGCACGTCAGACACTTTGGAGTTGGTAACCTCGTTTCCCAGTCTCTTAATCGTAATTCCCAAATTCCCTTTGCGTGCTGTGCGCGCGTGCTCGCGAGGATTCGGGTGCAGGTGGGAATGGGGATGGGGATGGGGATGGGGATGGGGATGGGGATGGGGATGGGGACACGCGAGCGCACCGAAGAGGGTGGCGCCGTTTTTGCGAAAGGAACGCTTGACGAGTTCATCCCCCGAAGTATATTCGCAAGGAGGTATGGGCTATGTCTCTTTAACTGGTTGTGGGCCTCGTTGCTACTACCTTTCTACCATCCCAGCTCCCGAATCCAATTGCGTCCTTTGAATCCTGCCTCCCTGCTGTCTTTGTTCCCGAGTTTTCGTCCTTACGGAATTAATTCGTCCCGTTTCTCCCTTTCTATTCTCTTGGAACTTGCTGATCGGTGAACTCCTCTTTTGGTCCTCTTCCTATCTCTTGCTATCTGTATGTCTGTATGTCTGTCTGTCTGTCTGTCTATCTATCTATCTATCTATCTGTGTCTGTCTGTCTGTCTGTCTTTATTTCTCTTCTGGTTGTCTTTCCGTAACATTAGCATCGGAACAGTCAACGACAATTTATAACGAGTCTTGGAGCCACTTTGGGAAAGCTCACTTGCTTCTCTCCTCTTCCTTATCTTTCTCCTTCTATTCCTCTTTCTCTTCTTCTTCTTCTTCTTCTTCTTCTTCTTCTTCTTCTTACTCTTCTTATTCTAGAAGGAAGAGAAAGAGCTAGAGAATGTTCTTCCCTTTCCTATTCCCTATTCGATTTCTCCGTCTTAAGGAAGCCACTTACAACACCGTTGGAACTTGATATCTATGAATTCGACGATCCCCCATATCACCGGAAACTTTCTTATCGAAGTAATGACGTTAAAATGGTTCCGCGTATCACGATCCAAGCTGACGCGACGATCTTCCTTTTCGATGAGATAGACAGAGAAAGTTGTACGTTGAAAAGTTGAGAATACAAATTTCGAATGTAATTTCATATTTCGAGAAGAAAAATCTTGATAAATTAAGATCGACGAATTTGTTCTTTTATCTCGTTAGATTTTATCTTATGTATCTTTTATCGTTCATCGAACGTACTATCTCTATTATTAACGTTACTATTTTCTTTTTTATTATTTACTTATTCAAAATTCTTTTTTATTTTTTTTTTTTTTAATTTTTCCGAAGGGACAAGAAAATTGTTTTCTTTCGACGATGGAATCGGAAAATCCCGTAGAACAGGAATTTCGAGAATCGTTCATTCCCATTGCGGTTTAGGGTGTAAGCGGATGGGTTGGTGTCAGGTACAGACACTGGCCAGCCCGTTTAACACTATACAAAACACCGAACGTGTAATTACTGTGGTCTGTTAAAATGTGAAATCTAGAATGTTACCTCTTCTCTCTTTCTCTCTCTCTCTCTTTATATATACATATATATATATTTTCCTTTTCCCGTATTTTACCTTGCCATTCTTTCGTTTTTTCCTCTCTCTTTTCTACGACAGCGACACGCACAGTTGTATGGCTCTCTCGTAAACGTTACCACCAAACGTTTCTACTCCCATTCTCTGCTGTGGGAGGAGAACAAAAAAAGAAGAAAAGAAAATAAAATAAAAAGAAAAAAGAAAACAATCCCCTTTTCTTCCCTTTCTTTTCAACACACGCACATGTTCACGCACACGCACACGCACGAACATGCACATACACACACACACACACACACGGATTTTACAGCTCGGCGCTTCGCGTCACTTTTTTGTCGGTAGGTACCCACTCGACTACGTCGCGAGTACGTACGGTTAAAAAATGTAGACTGGTAATTTGTGGCACGACCTTTCTCTCTCTCTCTCTCTCTCTTTCTCTTTCTCTCTCCCTCACCCTCTTTCTCTCATTCTATTTTTATCCACATTGGTCCAGAACACGAGCAAGCGTTTCGCACTTTGACCGGTACTTGTCCAAAGCAACGCTCGGATTTTTCGACCCTTTGACGTTCTTAACAAGAATTTGTTTTCGACAGGTAATTGCTTCGACTCGGCCAAACGATTTCATCCTTTTGACCCCAGGCTGTCTCTCTCTCTCTCTCTTTTTATTTCTATCAATCTTTGTCGTTCTCTCTCTCTCTCTCTCTCTCTCTCTCTCTCTCTCTTCTCTTTTTTCGATTTCTTCACTATTTCGCGTTCAACACATTTTTTTTACTAATTTGAACGTGCTTCGCAAATTATTCCTATGATTTGATAAATAAAGTGAGTGAGTGAGTGAGTGAGTGAGTGAGAGAGAGAGAGAGAGAGAGAGAGAGAGAGAGAGAGAGAGAGAGAGAGATCACATGCGTTCGCTTACCGATATACGAATTAATTAATTCAATGACATGTTACGTCCAATGTTTTTCCATAAAATCGACTATTACACACACACACACACACACCTGTGTATTTCGTTCATTTAAATCCGCTCTCACATTTTCTGTTTTTATCAGAAATTATAGATACACATACACGCGCACGAATGCTGAGTATACGAACATACATTGATATTATATACACATACACGCACACGACAATGCATGCTCCCATAGAAATTATAAAAACTTCAACGTATATTTTACGATCGACGATTTTCTCTACGAGCAAAAAGAAATACAAAAGAGAGAAAAAAAAACAAAAACAACAACAAAAAAAAAGGGGGAAACGTATGAGATGACGAGTACGACGACGTCTACCATGTCGGATATAAATGTTACCGTACGTTTGTATTCGACGAATAAATACTCTACTCGTAGCATTTCGATGCTCGAGTGATACTTCAACCGTTGATATTTTTCATCGTCGAGAGTGGAAATCGATGAGTAAAGAGTTGCCCGAAGGACCGAAGAATTGGAAGAAAGGGAGGTTGAAAAGTACTATAAAGGGTGGTTGGTTTATTGGTGGGGATGAGGAAGAGGGAGGGTGGGGGAAGAGAGAGGAAAGAGAAGTGAGGACGGAATGGGATGGGCGTATGAAGGATTGCTGGACCGATCACCTTCAATTGAAATTGTTATGAGCAAACGGTAAAGAGGGCCAAGGGCAGCGAAGGCCAGGAAAAGAAAGAAAGAAAAAAGAAAAAGAAAAAATAGAAAAAAAAAAGAGAAAGGAAAGTCGCGTATTTAGGCTGCTGAAAAAGTTCCGACGTAATTAAAATTGCTTGTGATGCGTATCATTGTAAGGAGGATAAAAGATGAGATTGTGTGTGTGTATGTGTGGGTGAGGGAGAAAGACAGAAAGAGAGAGAGAGAGAGAGAGAGAGAGAGAGAGAGAGAGAGAGAGAGAGAGAGAAAGATAGGGTCGATTTTCTTTCTCGTTCACACTCGATTTCGACGTTTCGAGTCGCGATCGTACTTAGTACGATCTAACGAGAAAACTTTTTAAATTACATTCCACAGGATCGGTCGACTGCCATTCTCTTTTCTCTCTCATCTTTCTCCGTCTATCCTTTCTCTTTCTTTATTTCTTTATTTCTTTCTTTCTTTCTTTCTTTCTTTTTTGCTTCTCTCTCTTTTTCTCTCCCCCTCTCTCTCTCTCTCTTTCTATTTCTCTTCTTCTTTGGTCATCCTAACTTGGACTCAATGGAATTTTCATTTTTTATTTTTATTTTTTCTCTTCCCTTTTTTGTTCTTTTTCTCATTCTCCAATTCTTCTTTTCCCTTTTGCTTTGCGATAAATCTCGTTTGTAGGTTCACTTCGTAGTTACATAGGATATCCCCATACTTTCTCGCCTAGCCAACCGTCTGAGTATTCTCTGAATATACCCTCTCTCTCTGTCTCTCTCTCTTTGCTATTCTTTCTGTTCTATCTATCTATCTCTATCTCTATTTCTCTCTCTTTCCTTTTCTTTTTTCTTTCTCATCTATCTGTCTCTTTCTTTCTTTCTTTCTTTCTTTCTTTCTTTCTTTCTTTTTCTTTTCTTTTATCTTTCTCCATCTTTCTCTCTTTTCTCTTTCTCGCTCGGCAGACTTCTGTCTCGAGATGGAGAGATAAAACTCATTAGAGTCGCGTCGCAAGTACGTTAAAAATGTTGCTTACTCTGGTACGTGTATGTACGTACATTAGATACAGAGAGACGTTATACGCTACTAGGAAAAGAGGGGCATCCCTTTAGCTACGAGTTAAAACCTGCTTCAGACAGTCCGGAGTACGAGTCTAACGACTACAACGTACGGACTCTTTGTGCCCAGGTTTTTCGGCCTTTCGAATGCGCGGATTTGCGGAAGAAGCTTTTGCTACCAACCATCTTCTATATACTTTCTGATTTACTTACTCTTTCTCTTATATTCTTAATAGAAATATATATATATATATATATATATTGATGTGTATGTGTGTGTGTAAGGTTTTCAAACTAATCGATAAAATAATGAATAATAAAAACTGTCCATTTAAAAAAATGCATTAAATATTTATCGGTATTACATTCTTGTTCGTTCACAACGAGCACGTGATAGTATATCATATCCTAACTAAATGATTTATATTTATAAAATCGTACAGTGTTATTAACGTTAACGTCGGTAACGTCGTTTCCTTATTTGATTTAAACGATCGCATGATCGTAGATTATACGAAGTTGGTGTAATAATACAATTTATTCATTCGAGCTAATTCGAAGTCGTCCATCGAGCAGATACCTAAGCGTAAATTATAACGGACGCCTGGAATGATTACGATCCGTACTATGGGTCATAAGGGATTAATTAGAGTGTTTCGAGAGTTCGTGGAGTTAGTAATAGTAGTACTAATAGTAGTAGTAGCAGCAGCAGCAGTAGCAGCAGCAGCAGTAGTAGTAATAGTAGTAGTAGTAGTAGTAGTAGTAGTAGTAAGTGGAAGGGATAGAGGTGTACATCCTACCTACCGATGCTGGGGATATACACTTTGATTAGCCGGAAGTGATCGATCTATGCGCGGACGCACGCGCTGATTCATCTATACATACGTACATGTATACATACATTTGTGTATGTATATATATATATATATATATATATATATATATATATAGATAGATAGATAGATAGATAGATAGATAGATAGATGTTCCATTAGTACACCCGGTATGTGTCCAGTGCCCACCGGCCTGGATACGAATATGTAAGGTATTCGCGATTAACCGAGATTGAAACGGATTCCAAGAGCTGGCTATGTTAATAGTACCGATGGTTGGTATATTCTCTATATGTTACATAGGTAATAGTGATTTGATAGTATTAGTATATACATATATGTGTCTCCCTCTCCCTTACACATTAATATTACCAGTAGAGCACTTGTTCATCGTTTCGTACGCAGAGACTCCATTAACCCTTTCACATTCGACCATCGTACGCGTATCCACCGATGATCCATTTGTCAGCTCCACCCTCGTACAACAAGCAACATCGTTCGACGATTCATTCTATCTGCGACGCATGCGTACTATTACTCGTATGTACATGGATTCGTTTACCTACCGTTAGTATACTTGTTTAACTTCCGATTCTATCGATCCCAATCGTTCCTATCGATCATCTGTTTGCATCTGTTTTTATCCATTAGATTTTCCAAAGAGAGAAATACCGTTGGCTTCATTCGTATCAACGATCAAAGTCAGAGAATTAGCCAACGTCCAAATGTAAATTTGTTTATTTGCATTAAACGCGTGTACGATTATATCGATTAGTTTTCTTTTTCCTGTTTTTTTTTCTTTTTCTTTTACTCTTTCTTCTTCTTTAGAATATCTCGATCGATATCGTTTCTTAAATCGTCATCGAACGATCGAATCTACGAACACCTTCGGATCGATTAATTTATTACTAGAATTTTATTAAAAAAAAAAAGGAGAAGAGAAAATAAAAAGGGATAAAGTAAAAGAAAATGAATTAAAAATAAATAAATAAATAAATATTAAAGTCTCTTGGAAGTCGTAGAAGGACGTAGGCGCAAGTTGCGATCGAAAGTATGTACACATCGTCGAAAACGAGGGATAGAATCGACTCTCTTTTATCTCGAACAGACACGGTGTCGTCGTCCATTGTCAAGCTTCGAGTATTTGCTCGGGGTATTACCCGAAAAGGAAGCCGTAACGGAAGGGGACAAAAAGAGTCGATTCAGAACACTCGTCTCTCATAATGAAAGGATCGACGAGGACCCAACCTGTAAGGTTCTACGAGATGCATTGGAGAAAGGTGGATTCAATTATTCTCACTCGTTGCTCAGCTCAAATTCGTTCACCCTCCTCTCTCTCATCATTTACGTTTTCCTTTCTCTCTCACTCTCTTTTCTTACCTATTCTTTTCTTCTTTTTTTCTTCATTTTATTTTTCTTTCACAAAAGAATGGTTAAAAGAGCCAGCCAATTTTCAAGAACCCTGATCATCATTTCTTCGAGTCTAAACTGAATGCGCTTGCCTTTCTTTATCTGTTTTTTTTTGTCTTTTCTTTTTCTTTTTTTCTCCTTTTTCCTACCCCCGACGGCCCCACTTAAACTTCTCTCCCCTTTCTCTAGTTACTTCGATCGTTTTGCATTTCACGAAGAAGTGGCTAAAAAAGGTGCTACCTCTTCCTCCTCTTCCGTCCTTTTCACTCTTTCCAACGTACATTTAATACCCTCTCTCTCTCTCTCTCTCTCTCTTTTTCTCTTCCTAATCGTTCGTCTTTTTCCACTCCATTTCGCCGTCTCGGTTTATCAAAAGCTGAAAAAAAACATGCTTTCATCGGTAGAGATTCTTTTCTCCTTTTTCCTTTGCTTCTTTTCCATCTTCCCCCTTTTCCTTTACCACCACCCCCATTCCCACCTCCCGAACGCCCGTTAGCCCGTTCGTTTTTTTTTTCTTCCTTTTTCCTTCTCTCCTTCTTTCTCTTCCTCTGTATTTCTTCTTCTTCCTCTTCTTCTCCTTCTTTTTCTTCTTCTTCTTCTTCTTTTTCTTCTTCTCGTAATCGCACTCGGTCGAGCAACGAGAGGAAAGGAGCGAAACCATTCTCTTTGTCCTACGTCCTGTCCACCGACGTCCGACTTCCCTTTGCTTTTTCCACTTCTTATATTTATTAAGTTTAGGAAAAGGAACGCTCGGATAGGGGGTGAGGTGGGTGGTGGGACGAGCTCGTTTCCGCGAATGCTTCGGAACTCCGCTTCGCCTTGTCCGTCTTTTTATGTTCTTTTCTTTTTTTCTTTTTCTTCTTCTTCTTTTCCTTTTTTCTTTTTCTTTTTCTTTTTCTTTTTCTTTTTCCTCTTCTTCCCATTGCCGCTAAAATTACGACAAGAGTAAAACCGGAAGAAACGTCCTTAACTTTTTTATCTCTCACATAGCCACGTCGCTTGAGCATCTTTTACGTTGAAAATAACGAATTAAAGTTTACTACGATGAAAATGTCGAGTCCAAACGTTCTCCAGTCCTATCTTCCAACTCTCCACTCTCCACGCGCTATCCGCCACGTTTTCTTTCTTTCTTTCTTCCTCTCTCTCTCTTTCTATATATATATATATATATATATATATATATATACACACATATCTCGTTTTTTTTTTCTATTTTTTCTTTTCCTTTTTTCGTTTTCCTCTATTCAACAAAATTAAAGCTTTCTCTTGACAATTTTTACTTGTCTGAGATATTTTGTATATCGGGCGCAAAAAAGAAAAAAGGAGATATATATTCTAAAAAAATATATATATAAATAAAGAGAGAGATAAAGGCAATGTTCGTCGATCGTTAGAGGTTTAACATAGAAACCTACTTTTGTGGATTCGTTCTAAAATGTCTACAAATAACGACGATGTACCTACGAATGGTGTCAAGAAGATAAGTGCCGTAAAGATGGCGATCTTAGTCTTTTTACTCTCCATCTTTTTCTCACTTCCCCCTCCCCTATTTCTCTCCTTCTCCCTCTCATATCTTAGCATCCAGTCGCGCGATTTTG
Source organism: Vespula vulgaris (assembly GCF_905475345.1). Classification (NCBI taxonomy): domain Eukaryota; kingdom Metazoa; phylum Arthropoda; class Insecta; order Hymenoptera; family Vespidae; genus Vespula; species Vespula vulgaris. Next base: position 15,570,483 of record NC_066586.1, on the reverse strand, counting down.
ACGTTCTTAATATTCCTTTATAAATGGATTCCCGTTTAATCCAATTTAGCAGCTTCGAGCGAGATATTAATGGATCAGAATAGTACTTACTTACCTCGCGTTGGTGTTCGAAGCGAAATAATCCTGAAACATTATTCTCCTGACGAATCGTGGCCTCTTTTTCACAAGCTACCCTCTTTCTCCTTTTTCTCCCTCGTCATCCCCCTTTTCTTTCCCTTCCTTCTATCCTTTAATTTTCTTTCATATCTACCGAAAAATTTCGTACGTCTTCGAACGATTAAGACGGCTTCTCTTTCTTTTCCATTGGCTTCTTCGAAATATCTTCGAAGTTCTACGACGATCATAACCTTTCGATTCCGAACGTCAACCTGTCCGAAGGATTCATCAATCATGTTACCCTTCGACCAGACTATTCGATCCCGCTGTAACTTTCTCTCCGAGATATCTACTCGAATTTATTCCTGGCTCTCTTCGATATCGAAATCTGTTTATCCTGTGAATCCTAAGTAATCTTATTCCCGATTATTTCGATTTGAGATATTCGATTACATCAAAATTCACTCTTGAAACTTTCAATAGATGAACGAACGAACGAACGGATCGACTAGACCGTCGATGATCGAATTTTCTTGCAAAATTACAAAATCTTTTCGACTCGCTCTGTCCACCTTTTTAAAATTGACAGCTTCGATTCTGATAGTTGTTCGATAGAATTAGATTAATCTCGTACGAGAAGGAATTTGAGGGAAATGTCGTCGTTTGCATTTTTTCCTCGAACGCTGACAAATTCTATTCTTTCTTTCATTTCTTTTTTCTCTTGCACCCGTCAAAGCTATTTATCGTTGAATACAAAGAGATCATCAGCGAGTATTAATTAGCATCGATTAAATCAATTTTACATATTTTATACGATAACACGACAGACGTTAAAATTCTTTTAGCGTGAACGAGTCGAGGTGTTTCCAAAAAAAAAAAAAAAAAAAGAAAAAAAAGAAGAAAACAGAAACAAACAAAAAGATAAAAGAAAAATAAAAGAAAGAGAAAAAAGAAGAAAAGGGAGCAGAGAGATTTGAGGAAAGAGATAACGAAATTAAGGTCGTCCGGTACGCTCGAGAAACGTGTTGAGGGTTGGTTGCAATGGCTCGTCACTGCCGGCCGAGTGAAAATAATTGAATCGTATACACCCGGGTAGGGTGGTATTGTCATCCAAAATGAAGTTTACGTTTCGTCCTTTCCCTTTTCTTCTTCGGATCTGGCACCCTTCCGTAGGAATCCACAACCAGGCCTCGTTTCAACTCCCCTGTCCTGTCCTGTCCTGTCCTGTTCTGTCCTATTCTGTCCTGTTGAGCCCAGTTCAGCCCAGTCCAGCCCAGCACAGCCCAGCCCTGTTTCCCTTCACTCTATACTCTTCTCTACACCAACTCCGTTAACCATCCACCCTCCTTATGCTTTCTATTTCTCGTTTCTCTCTTTTCGCATTGACACCGTCCGCTCGTTCACTCATCCATACTGTTTTGTCTTCAGCCTTAATGAGACCTTGTCTAACCTTTCCACCTTCTCGTCGTGGAATTTTCGTTCTCCTGGGATTTCAACCATGTCTTTCTACCTTCTCGAATGTTTTGTGTGTGAGAGAGAGAGAAAGAGAGAGAAGAGAGAGAAAGAGAACGTTAAGCTTCCTGTGGGAATGCTGTTTCGTGGGAATAATAAAGGACCGGAATGACTTTGAGATGGACAAGGAAGGAACCTACAACGAGAGACTGCCAGCCCTTTTATCCCTTTCTCCTTCTCTTCTTCGACTTCATTTTATCTCATTCTTCCTTCTCCTCAAATCTCTCCTGCCGAATCCATTTTCATTGTTTGCAGTGGTTTGTCCGGCTTCCTTTATACTCTTCCGTTCTTCTTCTTCTCTTTCTTTTTCTCTTTTTTTTCCTTTTTCATTTTCTTTTCGTTTCTCTTTCCTCTCTCTCTCTCTCTCTTTCTCTTTCTCTTTCTCTTTTTAATAAACAACAACACGAAGCTGCTTAACCCAGTTCTCAGTCCGTTATACCCAATAGCGAACATTCACGAACATTTCAAGTATTATCTTGAAGAATCTCGCTAAAAGAGATATTCAGTTTATTAACCGTGTTTTGCGTCGTTATTGTTCATTCTTATTCATTTGCAGAGATTAAAAGAAACGTGGAAAATATTGCCGACAATGTTTCCATTGTTAGCGCTCTCGGTATTTTTATTAATAAACGATCCAGTTACGTGGATTGTTAAAAGAGATTAAAAAAAAAAAAGAAAAAAGAAAAAGAAACAAAAAAGAAACAAAAAAGAAAGAAAGATAAAACGAGAGAAAAAGATATAGAAAGAAAGAAAAAAAAGGCTAGTAGCGAGGGTGGGAGAAAGGGTGAGAGGGACAGAGGGAGAGCAGATAGAAGGTACGGTGGGAAGAATGGTTGGAAAGGGATGGGAAGGGAGGAAGGGAGGAGAAATAGAAAATAATACTCGTTCGCGTTGTTTTCTCATCTGGAAGTATAATTCTACTAGTGGTCACGCGAAACCGGAGAAGATATCACGGTGTCCGCACTTTTGGAAACTCGATGCGGTTGAAAGCAACGACGTGGATGATGCTCGAGGGTCAGCAAAAACGAGAGAGAGAGAGAGAGAGAAAAGATAGAACACGCAAATCTATGTAACTACATATGTATATAAAGTACATACGTAGATGAACGTACAGATATATATATGTTAATATAAATGAACATACTGATGTACATACTAAAGTAAAATACATGGAGACTAGCGATTTCAAATGTAAAAATGAATCGAGTCTGATCCTCGTGGGAATCATCTCAGTCATTCTGATATTTATGTAATGTTAATGTAAATCTTGTAATTTGTGTGTTCTGTACAATGGAATCGTTAGACTACTTACTCATCGTTTAAATCGAACAAATGCAGTAAATAATGAAGGTTACGTTTTCGTTTCATTCATTCATTCATTCATTCATTCATTCTTTCTTTCTTTCTTTCACCTATACTCTCCCTTTTGAATGTTTTCTTTTCACGTGTACGTATGTATATGTATACGTACGAAGAGAAAAAGAGATAAAAAAAAAGGAAAAGAGAAGAAAGAAAATATGTATATTGACATGCTTTTGCTCACGTGTATGTGTATCTCTACATCTATATATACATATACATACATACATACATACATATATATATATGCATATGTATGGATGTATATCGTATGTATATATGTATGAACGTGGATATGTATTTGAACAACGAAAAATAGGGGAGTGGTGAAAAAGTACAATTCTATCGTATATCTTCGAAGCTAGACACTCGACAGCGTGATACACGAAGGGTCGAAGGGTGCAAAGTGACTCGAAATGGGGAAAGAATGAGGCACAATTTGAAGCAAGTCACCCTCTGTTCCGTTTCGCACGATGGCGATGTCGTTAAATGACACTTTTTGTTAACGCTCTTTGGTAAGATTCACCCTCTTCCAATATACCAACGATATACGTCTTTATCGTTTCGCTTAAAGTATCTTCGCGCGAATACGTTCTCCTTTTGTTTTCTCCCCAATCACTACCCCACTTTCTCTTCTAGTCCACCCTCATCCCCACCCATTTTATCGCCCTTTCACTTTTTTCTTTTTCTGTTTCTTTTTCTTTCTCTCTTGTTTTTTTTATCTTTCTATTTTCCACAATAAATCACTCGCATGATATGAAAAATGAAAAACTTCCGACATTTTTTTTTTATGTTTTTTAAATCGTACAATTTAACACTCCATTAAGTCGTATATACTGATAGTAATATGTAGATATTTAATATATTCTTTTTATCTTTTTCTATATTCCTTTTTTCGTTCTTTTTCCTTTCTTTTTTTTTTTTTTTTTTTTTGATCGTATCAGTTTGAATTTTTAATGTTTGTTCTAAGTGCACGTTATAAAAAAAGGATGTTTTTTTTTTTTTTTTACTTGATAATTCTTTTTTTCCTTTCTCCTTCGACGTCATATAACATCGTCGTTAGACAAAAAAAAAAAAAAAGAAAACAATTAGAAAACGAAATGAATTCTTTTCTCAAGTAATTCTATCTACGACGAAATTTTCGGTACCATCGTAGCGACACTTTAACGCAATGTAGACTTTACGTTTGCCAATGAGATTTACGTTGGGTCGTAAAAGAAATTATAGTGATATAAGGGTAGCCATTATCGTCGTCAGGCGAGGAAGACATAGATAAAAGAGAGAACGAGATAGAGTTAATAGAACGATTTCAATCTTTCTCTCTCTCTCTCTCTCTCTCTCCCCCTCTTTTTCGATTGAAATACTTCGCATGTACGTGTATGTTCGTTCATTCGTTTTCTTTTCAAACGTTATTATTGTTATTAAAATTATTATTGTTGTTATTATTATTATTATTATTATCATCATCGTCGTCATCATTGTCATTATTATTCGTCGTTTATTTTATTAACGGACCGCATAATTTCTATTTCCACGAATATAAATCGAGAATAGATCTCGCTCGGAAGGACGATTCTCGTTCGTTGTCAAAAGGGTTCGAATAATTATACGCGAGGATGGGTCTCGTGACGGTGATTCGATTTTTCGAGACGTTCGCATTCGCCTCGACCTATCCCACCTACCTACCCGTTTTATTCCCTCGGGAGAAAGAGGGAGAAATATAGGAAGGGAAAGAGAGAAAGAGCAAGAGAAAGAGAAAGAGAAAGAGAAAGAGGAAGAGAGAGAAAGAGCTTTCGGGTCGCTGCACGGAAAGTAAAGCGGGCGACGAATATTAATTGGCTTTAATTATTCGCGGAGGAGGACTCCGTTCTCTAACGTGCACAAAGTTTTTCGTAACTCTCCCTTTCTCTCTCTCTCTCTCTCTCTCATTTCTCTCGTCTCTCGTCTCTCTCTTTCTTTTTTCCCCTTCTTCTTCTTCTTTTTCTTTGTATTTTTTCTTTTCTCTTTTTTCTTTTTCTTTCTTTCTTTTTTCTTTTTTTTTTATTTTTTTTTTATTTCATTCTCCATCCCCTTCGCTTCGTGTATACGAGAATGGTTAGTGCATCGTAAAATTGTTCGTGCGAGACGAGAGTCATTGTCTGATTATTCCCTTGTTCGGTCTGTATGTACGTACCCATCGATTTTATCTTCTTTTCTTTTTTCTTTTTCTTCTTCTTCTTCTTCTTCTTCTTCTGCTTTTTCTTTTTTCCCTTGTTCAGTCTTTGCCTCTAGCTTTGTTTTTTTTCTTCTATTTTATCGTCCTTTTTTCCTAGCTCGTTTTTAAGGAAAAAGAGTTTTGAAAAGTGTCGATGGTTGATATCTAGTTTTTAATTAACTCGGTGTTGAAAAACTCGAAGAGAATCGATTGAGAGCAAGCGTAGGACGAAGTTTTTTTTATTTTTTTTTATGTTTTTTTCTTCTTCTTTTTCCCCCTTATCTTTTATTTTTTAAGAACTCTGAATGTGGAAAGCATCGTGGTTTCTTTTTTTTTTCGTTTCTTTTCTTTCATCCTCTCACGCGTTGAGAGAGAAAAGAATCGATCGATGTAGAGAGACTAGAAATAAAGCTTTTTTGAGAATTCTAACTGAGTGTGGAAGGATTTTTCTGTTTTTATCTTTTTTTTTTCTTATTTTGTTTTTCATTCTCTCTCTGTCTACGTTGAGAGACGTGTAAGAGACGGAAATGGAGAGATTCGATATAAGGGGATTCACTAGGGATCGTATCTCTCGTGTGGTAACTCGATAATCCGAAGGGAAGGGTCAACCAATGTAGTACCTTCCTATTTTCCTTCGACTATTCGTAGTCGTCTATGAATTCGTCCGGAGATACGAAAGTACCAAAGGGTACCTTTTTCTCTGTTCTCTCTATTTTATTTTAACGTTTCGAATCCTCTTTCGTATTGCTACTTAACCTTACCATCTTGGATTTTCGCCAGTAGTCGGGATAACGTTATCATTTGGATACTTAATGAACGTTACAAGCTTTTACTTCTATCTTTCTCTTTCTCTCTCTCTCTCTCTCATTCTCATTCTCATTTTTCAAATCTTTTTTATTTATTTATTTCTTTTTTTCTTTATCTTTTTCCTTTTATCGAAATCGTTTTATTTCTCGAGACAATTAGTCAAGGTCAAAAAAATATTCGACAAATCTCGATCTTAATAATTTTCTTTTTATTCATATGTTATATAAATTCTATCGATAGATGTTCAATTAAGTATTTTTTTCTTTTCTTCTTTACACACACACACACGTACACACGGATGTCGATATAATTCTTCCGTCTCAGCAAAAATTCGCGATAATGTTTTAATTCAAAATTTAAAAATTCCTACATCAGTCGTGTCAGTATGTTTCGATATAAATTAAACTGCTTAACTATTAAATTATTTTCGAGTGTCGATTACTACAATATTCGTGAAAATAAAATATTCGAAAAATTAACTCTAAACGTCCGATAGAATCGGCGATATCGTTTTTCGAATCTAAACGCGAAGCTTGCTCGGCTCATTTTCATTCTCCACGCGAACTCTTCTCTACCTCATTCCACTTCTCATTCTTTTATTTTCTCCCTTCCTTCCTTCCTTCCTTCCTTGCTTCCTTCCTTGTTTCCTTGCTTCCTTCCTTCCTTATCCTAACACAGGCTATTCCATTTAGTTTGGACGATGTAAACGCATCGAATAATACGAAGGGCGCGAAAGGACTCTGGTTCGACCTAACGTTGCAATCTCCCGAGGCGAGAAGGAATGCGATTAAGCGTTGATGGCTTCCTAAATGCAAACAACCCCTGAAACCGTAATCGCTGGCGACAATCGCTACGCGACAAAAGGGTAAAGGTAAGGGTAGGACAATGTTTTACCCATGGGCAATAAGCGATAGAAATTAAGGATGTCAATTAAATCCCGCATCTATCTATCTCTCTATCTATCTGTTTATCTGTTTATCTGTTTCTTTCTCTTCCAACACGTCGACATCCATTTTAGTTGACGCGCGATAGCCCCGTTTAAATCTTTGGCTAGCATCCTTCTTCTGAAATCCATTTACATATTATATAAAACGATATTGAACGTATCGATCATTTTGAAATATATATTTCCATTCTTTTTCCTTGGCTTAACTCAAAACGTTTGGTATTGTTATTACATTATAAAAACGAAACAAAATATATATATATATATTATATATTATATAAATATGAAAAAAATATAAAGTGGAAAAGGATAGTCTTAAAAATTAATAGATAATAATAATAAGAATAAGAATAGTATAAAGCGTACTCTCGTCATAAAATTGATATAAATACTAAAAACCAACCAATCTCAATCAATCTCTATACGAAATTAAAATATCTATCCCTTTTGAATAAAGCGTATATATAAAGAGAATAAAACTTGTCATAAATCGATTTCGATCGATTTACATTCGTTCGCATCCAACACTTTTCTCGAGTAGTTATTTAAAAAAAAAAGAAAAAGAACCAAAAAAGAGAAGATACATGAACAAAGAATGTCATCCGTTATTGCATATAATCTAAAGCTTGGTCCTTGATTGGCGTTCACTGAGAATACATTGTTGCGTTAGACCTCGAACGGAGTTTACAAAGAGAGTAAGCGGAGAAAGAGAGAGAGAGAGAGAAAGAGGGAAAGTGGAATTTAGGGGTCGCTTTCTCTAACGGCAACCCTCTTCCACCCTTAACCCCACCCTTCTTTTCACTGCCTACGTCCACGTTCCGGGATGGCATTTCCCGACGTGCCGGCATCCGGTGTTCGCTCTCACAAGCCGTCGTCTTTCCTCATCCTACTTTTCGTCATCCTTGTCGTCGTCGTCGTTGTCGTTGTCGTCGTCGTCATCATTGTCGTCGTCGTCGTCGTCGTCGTCGTCGTGGTTACCCTACCTAACATCCACGCTCTTGTCTTACCACCCTACGATATCGTATATTAAAACCACACTTTGTGCTAAACTCCAATCCCTTCCTTTTCTACGTAATATTCTCTTTCTCTTTCTCTTTCTCTCTTTTTCTCTCCCTCTTTTCTTTCTACTTTTCCTTCTTTCCGAATTTTACATCGATATTTCAACAATTTTTTCATCATTCCTTCGTACGAAATATTTGGATATATTTAAGTCTAGATTTTATTAATGGAATACGATATAACACAAGACTATCGATATTCAATCGATATTTCATAAATAATATTAAATAATTTATCAATCGTATTGATAAATCATGTAGTAATTTATATGGTTTGCTTTTTTATTTTTTTTTTATTTTTATTTTTATTTTTTTTTTTTTTTTTTTGTTTATTATTTGTTTGGACGGGATAGGGAAGGAATGGGCGACAGGGAAAAAAGTCAAGGGTTTATCAATATTCGATAAATTATGTTAAATAATTTATCGGTTATATCAATGAATTTTATAATTTATACGACCATTTCTTGTTTTGCTTACCTTTTTTCTTTTTCAAGGATGAGGAAGGCGTATTTATAGACATATATAAATATTACATTTAATATTATACGAATTTATATTAAAATCGTATTTACAGTATCGATTTAATTCTATTCTTTGTATAACTTTTCAAACAAATATTACCAAATTTGCTGAAGATCGTTGAAACGTGAAATAATTTATATTCTCGTGTAGCGCGTATAAACGAGTGGATTATACAATTTTCTCGTTCCTTTTTTGTTAATTATACAGTTCCATAAATTAATGTTTTCTTGCTAATTGAAATATATGTTTATTAATGTTCATTCGCGTGTGAAAGAATCCAATTGTAAATTGATACTAGAGCCGTTTATTACGAAAATGTTGTAAGTAAATTTTCCATATTAACAAGATATTTAATCGTTTGAATTTCAATCGATTCAAAAAATATTGTTAAATGCTAATCAGCTTCCACCATCTTCTGTGGAAATGTATATCAATATAAATTCATATCGCAACGATTCTCATGAAAGTTGCTTAAAGAAATAGATGCTTTTATGGGGCCATTAATGCACTTGCATCACACTTCCATAATTACTGAATTGCGAATATCGTCGCTTATGAATAATTTAAACTTTCACTTCCGGTTGAATCGTAAAAATAAGATTATTATCTTTCTTCTTCTTTTTTTTCATTTATTCGAGACAACGATAAATAAATTATAATTTTTTTTTTCTATTTAAGCATCCATTTTGTTAAATAACATTCTATATATAAATGTCGTCATCGTATTACATTAAATATTACAAATTTCTATTCTTTATAATTCGAAGATACACCTATATTTTTTCACCCCATATTACATTAGACATTCTATTTATATTTGATGCTGATACATCTATCATGTATCTCACAAGAGGGATGACTTATGGACTACGTAGAGTTCCCGAGTGAACTTCCTTCGCTTTTTCCCTTTGTCATCAGCAAGCTGACACTCTCGACTCTCTCCATTTAACCTTTTTCTTTTCCTATTTTTTTTTCTCTTTTTCCTATTTTTTTTTATTCTTTTTTCTTTTTTTCTTTTTTTGACAGGTTTCATCCCTTTGCGAATAAGTATTCTTCTCAGCGAATGTCTAAACAGACTCGTTGCTTACTT